>NC_057735.1:47941887-47961173 GCF_004010195.1 Chiloscyllium plagiosum
CCGCCTCCCCGCGCCTGCACCACAGTCCGGGACCCGCCTCCCCGCGCCCGTCCCACAGTCCGGGATCCACATCCCCGCGCCTGCCCCACAGTCCAGGACCCGCCTCCCCGCGCCTGCACCACAGTCCGGGACCCGCCTCCCCGCGCACGTCCCACAGTCCGGGACCCGTCTCCCCGCGCCCGTCCCACAGTTCGGGACCCGTCTCCCCGCGCCCGTCCCACAGTTCGGGACATGTCTCCCCGCGCCCGCCCCACAGTCCGGGATCCGCCTCCCTGTGCCTGCTCCACAGTCCGGGACCCGCCTCCCTGTGCCTGCCCCACTGTCTGGGATCCGCCTCCCTGTGCCTGCCCCACAGTCCGGGATCGCCTCCCAACCCGCCATCCATCCCTACACCCACCCTGCCATCCACCCCTACACCCACCCCGCCATCCACCCCTACACCCACCCTGCCATCCACCCCTACACCCACCCTGCCATCCACCCTGCCATCCACCTTGCCATTCACAGATAATTATTTTGGGAAAAGGCAGAGTGTCTGGGCTCCAGTTTGCTATTTCAATCTGTACTGATGCGAACAATTGCTTTCTGGTTCAATGGATGCCAAAGACTTTTATTTGCTACCTGTTTAAACCTGACCCCACTAAAGCAACTCCATCTCAGTCAGAATGAGATGCAATACCGTCAAGCTAACCACCACTAGGACAGGGCCTTCCTCAATGGTCGCACTCATTGACCTACACACTGTAAGAATTGGATGCAGGTTTTTTTAGGGGACATATTGCAGAATGGAGGTCATCTTGTATCAGGCAACACTGATAGAAAACTTTGAAAATTGGTTCCCTGTTGTTAAAACACCACAGATTGTATGTTAAGAACTTTTTAAAATGAGGAAACCATGGAGGATGGTAGGTGAAAATACAATATTTTCAGCAGTTGAAGAGTCTCGACTATATAATGGTGACTGCTTGCCAATCAATCAGCAGAACTTTTCACACAGAGGATTACAACAGAGGGCTGTGGAACTCAATTCAAGCGTGTTACATTTACACCTAAGATCACTTGAATCAAGTTTCCACGCTTTTCATTTAAACTTGGATTATGTTTCCAATAATACATCACAGAAATTCCTAAAATGACTGAATTTCTCTGCTCCCCATTTGTCCAATCCATTGCACTCAATATTGATCATTGACTCTAAGACTTTATGTAAAATCAAAATTTCAAACAATTAGTAAATCTAAAGTGACGAGAATGGAAATTATGGAGGAGGATTGCCAACTTCACAAAGAAATCACTGATTCACTGCTGTGTAGAGAACTTTCCAGCTATTCAGTGCATTGAACACCACAAAATTAACTGCAATGATCAAATCCACAATTTTTGCAGGCGGCTGTATTAGTCAAAATAGTGCAGTCAATCCTATCTGTTAATTTAGTCTGTCCAATAGACATTAATTAGTCCTGACTATGGACCTGCATCAAAAATCCCCAGAGTAACCATACTACACCAGGCAGACTGCTGTCCCCAGTAACCCAGTGGAACTGAATTATGGTCAGACTGACTGCTGTCCCCCATAACCCAGTGGAACTGAATTATGGTCACACAGACTGCTGTCCCCAGTAGCCCAGTGGGACTGAATTATGGTCACACAGACTGCTGTCCCCAATAACCCAGTGGAACTGAATTATGGTCAGACTGACTGCTGTCCCCAATAACCCAGTGGGACTGAATTATGGTCAGACAGACTGCTGTCCCCAGTAACCCAGTGGGACTGAATTATGGTCAGACAGACTGCTGTCCCCAATAACCCAGTGGGACTGAATTATGGTCAGACAGACTGCTGTCCCCAATAACCCAGTGGGACTGAATTATGGTCAGACTGACTGCTGTCCCCAATAACCCAGTGGGACTGAATTATGGTCAGACAGACTGCCGTCCCCAATAACCCAGTGGGACTGAATTATGGTCAGACAGACTGCTGTCCCCAGTAACCCAGTGGAACTGAATTATGGTCAGACAGACTGCTGTCCCCAGTAGCCCAGTGGAACTGAATTATAGTCAGACAGACTGCTGTTCCCAATAACACAGTGTGACCATATTACATCAGCCCACACTGCTGTCCCCAGTAAGCCAGTGGCTCTGCATTACACTAGACAGATTGCTGTCCCAATAACTCACTGGGAGCATATTACACCAGACTGACTGCTGTCCCAAAACCCAGTGGGACAATATTACACTAGAAAGAGTGTTATTTCCAATAAGTCATGACCTTAGATTGACAGCACATCAGTAGCACTGTTAGCCCGCACATACGTAAGTACCTTTTTATTTCTGCAGTGTGTCTTGTGTGTTCCTTATGATGTCTTAGAAAACAAAGTTCTGCTTACACTGTCACCAAGCTGCAACTTGTAATGCTGTGCTTACGGTTACTGGTCTACAGTTATTTATAACTGATTGTGCTGAAATTGTAATCTACATCCTGCAGTGCTGCTAACCTACGCAATGCGGTGAGAAGACGTTGATATGTCTGGGCAAATCTAGCCGTTTAGTTCCCCAGCAGTGGGCCAAATGACGGAAGTCAGCTGAACATGAAACTGACAGTGACAAAACTTTACTGTGGAAAATTAGCCAAATTTGTTGCAGCACAATTTGCTGTGGTTGCACCAAGAAAATTTCAGCATTAACAGGAAGAGTCTAGATCTTTGAGCTCTTTTTGACAGAGAAAACAGCCAGTTGGTGTATCACATTTTGTTAATATGGCAGGTAATGCGGGAGATTTCTGGAGAACAACTCATAAATTGCCTATCCATTATGGAAGCTGATGAGAGCACTGGTTCCTCAAGGGAGTGAAGTCAAAACCAAACTTCTGAAACCAGCCTGACTGTACACGAGGGGAAGAAGGAGAAAGAAGGTGGGACGGTAATAGGGGATTTATGAATATCTTTACCTTTATGAATCATAGAAGCAGGCCATTCAGCCCATTGACTCCACACTGAATCTCCAAAGAGCATCACACCCAGACCCATCCGCCCATAACTCTGCATTTCCCATGGCTAATCCACCTAGCCTGCACCTAGATACTATTAGCAATTTAGCATGGCCAATCTGCCTAAGATATCCAAACAGACAAGTGTTTCTACAGCTGTCAATGAGACTCCAGGATGGTAAGTTGCCTTCATGCTACCAGAGTCAACAATGACACACAGCAGCTATAGGATGTTCTTCTAGGGGATGGTGATCAAACCAATGTCTTAGGTAGGATGGGGAATGTGATCCTACAATCAGAATTAAGAAAGCTAGGTAGGAATTTAGCAAACAGATCCTCAAATCTAGCAATCTCCAGATTACTCCTAGTACCATGAGCAAGTGAGCACAGAAACAGTAGGATAAGGCAGATGAATGCTTGGCTGCAAAGGTGGTGCAGGAGAGAGGGCTTTTGATTCCTGGAGGCACTGGATTGGGTCGGGGGAAGATGGCACCTGTGTAAGACCTGAACAGAGCCAGGACTGAGGTCTTTATGGGAGTTTTGATAGCACTGTTGGTAAGGCTTTAAACTAAATTGGGAACCAAGATAGAGTAGTGGGAGGTGAATACCAGGGTTGACAAAATACTTAGGGATACAGTTGGCACTAGCAATAGAAAGTCCACAAGTGAAGTCAGAGTAAGGGAAAAAAGAAATGAAGTCCAAAACTGAGTTAACATGTATGCATGTGAAAGCACAAAGTACTATATAATAAATAAGGTTTGGGAGTTACAGATTGCCATGTAGAAACATGCTGTTGTGGTATAACAGAACTCTCTCAAGGAAAAGGCATTATTGGATGATAAATATTCTTGGGTATAAGTTGCTCAGGAAAGATAGAAAGGATAAAAAAAAGAGAAGGGATAGATTATTGACTAAGAAAAGCATTGCAGTGGTGAAGGAGGAGATGTCTCAGGGGACTCAAGGACAGAGTCAATTTGACTAGAGCTAAGGAATAGAAAAGGGTACAATTACATTGCTTGGTGTATAGACATTGGACAATGTAATTATACCCTTTTTTAATTGTGAAAACTAGCGGAAAAGCTAAAATCTACAGGGAAATTACAGAGAAATACCAACAATATAGAATGGTATAAAGGGTGATTTCAATTACCCAAATGTAGAATGGGGATTCCAGTAGTGTGATGGACAGCAAGGAATAAGCATTCCTAGACTGAATTCATAGCAGATTCCTACGAGCAGCACATGTCCAGTCAAACAAAAAAGGATACACTGTTGGACCTATGATTTGGAGATGCCGGTGTTGGACTGGGGTGTACAAAGTTAAAAATCACACAACACCAGGTTATAGTCCAACAGGTTTAATTGGAAGCACTAGCTTTCGGAGCACCGCCCCTTCATCAGGTGATTGTGGACCTAGTTCTTGAAAGTGAGATAAAGTAGTCGAGTCATACACACTGAGGCAGGGCCTCTAAATCCAATTTGTCCACCAAGTGGATCAAATGTGAGTTGGGAAATACTTAGGAGACAAAGATCATTGTATCATAAAATTCAGGATGATCATGGAGAATGATATGCAACAGTCTAGACGAAGAAAAAACAATTGGTGGAAAGCTGACTTCAATGGAGCAAAAACAGAGCTGTGCAGGATTGATTGGAACAAGATGTTGGCAGGTAAAACAGTAACTAAACAATGGGCTACCTTCAAAGAGCTGATGGTTTGGGTATAATCAGGGTATATTCCCTTAAATGGGAAAAGTAGGACAAACAAATTCAGAGTTTGCTGGATAGTTCAGAAAAGATTTACAAGGATGTTGCCAGGGTTGGAGGGTTTGAGCTATTGGGTGAGGCTGAATAAGCTGGGGCTGTTTTCCCTGGAATGTCAGAGGCTGAGGGGTGACCTTATAGAGGGTTATAAAATCATGAGGGGCATGAATAGAATAAATAGACAAGGTCTTTTCCCAGGGTAGAGGAGTCCAAAACTAGAGAGCATCGGCTGACGTAAGGAAAAACAATTATCACACTGCAAGTAGTTAGGGTGTAGAATGACTGGAAATATGGTGGAGGCAAATTAATTTGCAGCATTCAACAGGGAATTGGATGTTTATTTGGATAAAAACAGTATGCAAGGGTATAGGGATAAAGCAAGATATTGACACCAGGTAATGATGTTTATTTGAAGAGCCAATGCAGGAGCGATGAGCTGAATGGCCTCCTTCTGCACCATAACAAATTAATTTGTTCCAATAGTGGGTCAGAATACTTCAATAGCATTGCAGAAACCTGAATCTCCTCCTTAAGAGGATTTCTGTGGTACTAAGAATTACCCCTAACTGCAATGAGTTTGATGGGACAGTGCAGCAATTTCACAAAGTTCACATGCAAGTTGAGGACAAATAGCTGACTTCAACAGGCTAATGGTAAAATAGCCTAAATTGTTCTTCAACTTGTAGCAACTCACAGGGGGTCTCATCTTCATTACAAGTTGATGGACAATTTATACACTATTAACAGCAAACATCATTAAACTTGTCATTGTTTCCAGCACAGTCTAGGCCATTGTCACACTGGTAATAAGTGCCTGGGTCTCTCAGAACTTCCTCCCAGCAGAGGAAAGTATTAGAAACAGTGGGGGGAAAATGCATAGACCCAAAAGTTGTCCCTATTTCCAATTATTAAACGTTTCAAATAACTGCAAAATTTGTTGTTAAATCATGTGAGGTGGGAAAATAAGGTGTCAGTATTAGTTTCTCATGGTCAAGATTGTGATGAAGACTAGGTCATGATGTAAAGTTTAGCTAGTCAGGCACCCCCACCTTTTCCATAGTGCTGATTAATTTGTTTACTGTGGAAATTACATGTGAATTTAGTACGCAATCACACCATCAGCAGAATTGGAGGCAAGTGCAAGCATCGTTCTCATTTGCTAGAAACTAGTTGAATAAAAGTTGCTGGTGACCCACATCCGTGCTTTCGTACCCCCTCAGTGTTGTGCATCACAAATAGGTGTAATCACAGCAACCATACAAACACTGAAGTACAATACAAAACCAGGACATTCAACTCCCAATGTTGGGATGTTTACTTTTGCACACAGCCAAACAGTCCTAGCAACATCAGAATAAAAGTCAACTATTCAGCCCATCAGACCTGTTCTGAATAATGCTGGATGAGAGCCTACTGATCACCATACGTCTACACACTACATATTCAATGAAACATGCGGAGTCAGCAGAATGCAGTTCTGTGCTCTCCAATACCACCTCACATGAGCTTCATTTGCAGATCCTTGAGCTGCATTATTAAGTAAGTTCACATTCTGAACTATAACCCCTTGGACAGAAACAGAATTCATTTGGGCCAAAACTTACTGGTCTCAGTTCAGTGGAGAATCTACTCAGGGCTATTTACTTAAGAAGAGCAGTGAGGCTTAGCAATTACATGCCAAAGCTAGCAGAATTCTTATTCGCAGCAATACATGCAGTTGCTTGTCTCACTTGCAAAATAACTTGCAAATCTATTTGATGTTGAAGAATTATTTGTTTTTGTAATGCAAGTGTCTGCAAGTCTAGACTACTCCAGCAGAGCAACTTGGCTTTCAATGTCACTATAACTCAGTACAATTTGCTTTCAACAATCTCTTACAGTAAATTATAATTTCCCACCGAATCATATACAAGATGAAATACTCTATTGACAGCAGCAACTGTTCAGCACCTTAATGTCATAGCAATGGCTATTCCACCACAGTCACACCCAGTCTCAATACAGCTTTTATCCTGATTCTGATATCCAGTATCACTGCCAATGCATATTGTGCAGTCTGGCTACTAATCACTGAAACTCAGGGCAGATATCACTGTCACACTGTATCCTGTACAGAACCAAACAGGTGAAGTTCATGCTGTGGTTTAGTAGCAATGTATTACTTTGATATTTGCAGATATGTTGAAACTTTGACAGTGAATAATCTCTCAGCTGCCTGTGCATATTCTCTCTCCCTCTGTGTTCAGTCAGATTTTAATTAATCAATTGTTGACAATTTTTGGAGAATTATATTTAGCAAATTATAGGTCAGATAGGGAGCAGGAAGCTGAGTTACTCTGGTATTAAGCAGAAGCATTCACAGAGGCTTAATCCCTTTATTGCTGACAGCTTTACACACATGGTTGGAGAATGTCTCGCACGGGAAATATTTTATTAAAAGTGGCACTTCTGTTAAAAAAATTGTGTAATATTCTTTCATTGCAGGAAGGGGGAACAAGCCCAATTTTTTTGCTATAATGATGTCACTCTGTATAATGCATTCCCACACAGTTCAAATATAATGGAAAAGGTTTGTAAAACAGGTTTCAATAAAATCACAGCCCTTTAATCTCACTGATCAAAACAAGTCCACTAATCACAACTAAAACGAGGCACACCCTTCACCTCCCTCTTTTCAGTTGCAGGTTTAAGGATAACTTAACTCTCTCCTGGAACACTACAATGTAGGATTATATATTGGCCTTGGAAAGTGATTCACCAGGAGTTAAAGATTAATTTATAAAAGATGCATCACAAAGGTTTATCTTCCATTCCTCTGAGAAGGTTAATGGATGATCCTACTATTTGACAGACAATGCTTTTGAAATACCTTATTACATTCTTAATACATAAATGATGCCATAAAAATATAATTTGTCACTGTTGATGATCTAATTGAGGTAATAAATGAGTTTAATAAGGCAGATAGAGACAAACAGGAGATTCCAGTCCTGGGGCAAAACTTCAAAACAAGACCTGAGGGCTCTTGTGGTGCAGTGGTAGTGTCCCTACCTCTGAGCCAAGATACCTGGATTCAAGTCCCACACTCTCCAGAGGTGTGAACTAACAATGTTTGAACAGGTCAATGAGAAATTATCTTAAAAGTAGAGCTGGGCCATTCAGGAGGGAAATTGGGAACACTTGTTTAAATACGAAGTATCATAGAATCATGGAATAGTGACAGCAAAGAAAGAGGTCATTCAGCCTTCAGTTCTCTGTAAAAGTATTGCAACTATTACCAGCTACTAACTGTCTTTTCCCTATAACTTTATAACATTTGTCTTCAGCTAATTATTTGATTCTCTTTTGAAACCCTCAACTGAACCCTCAATACTCTCAGGCAGTGCATTTCAGACCTTAACCACTCATTATACAAAAAAGATTTTCCTTGTCACTGTTGCTTATATTCAAAGTAGTTTATATCAATCCTCTTGATTCAGATTTTTGCAGAACAGGTGAGAATCTATAGACCTTGAAAAATGTTAGACAGAATCCAGATGTGAAATTTCTGCCTCCATGACCAAGATACCTGATTTTGTTTCAGCATGTGATTAACAAAAAACATAAACCTGAACTCAGAAACATTTGAACTTACTGCTGAGTTCAAATAGACTGAATATTGTCTGTTGCCAAGAACTTAATCTGCAGTTTGGGAGTCACAAATTGATGGAGTAGATCTGAAGATTATTGAAGGATGAATACGGTCAATCCAAGTGCCATAATCTGAAGCTTTTTAAAATCACATGTTCCATCTGGTATAGGTAATGAATAAAAACTACCAGCTGAACATGCAGTTTCAATGGAGGACTTTGTTGACATTTCCCCTAAGGATTATTATTATGTCATTATGAATGCTTACCCGAGTTTCAAAGACTTATTGTTTAGAAAGAGGCAATGAAAGGATTAAATGTCTTTGATGTGGCACCGAATATAAGCTTTTTGTTGTTTTAGCAAAAAAGATTTAACAATAGGAAATGTAAACATTTTTGTGTGTGTTTTAATGAGTTTCTTTCCAGTACCAAATGTAAGACTGAGAGCTGTGAAAAATTGGAGAACTTTTTCGAAGTTCATTCTCAAGTGGTTCCTGAGGTGTGCAAGTGGTGAATACTGGATGAGTGGCCATGGAGATAACATGAATGTATCTGGCACTATGTGGGGGGGGGAGTGCATGGGTTGACTTTGAAGAATGGGAGGTACTACGGGCATAAGCTGGTGTGAAACTCAGAACTAGTGGCTAAACAAATGGGATGAAGCCTCAGGGAGCCAAGGTATTTCTTGGGATGGCATGGAGGCTCAGTGGTTAGCACTGCTGCCTCACAGTGCCAGAAATGTGGGTTCCAGCCTCGGGTGACTGTGTGAAGTTTGCTCATTCTCCCCATGTGCAAGGGTTTCCTCTGGGTGCTCCAGTTTCTTCCCACAATCCAAAGATGTTAAGGTTAAGTGGATTAGCAATGATAAATTTCCCATAGTGTTGAGGGATGTGTAAATTAGGTGGATTAGACATGGGCAATGCAGGGATAGGGTGGAGGGTCAGTCTGAGCGGATGCTCTTTGGAGAATTGGTGTGGACCTGTTGGGCTAAATGGCCTGTTCCCACACTCTCGGGATTCTATGAAATTCTAACCACCCAGTCTCAGCTCCCTACTCTTGAGGCCCTCAGCGGTCTTCAAACCTGACTAAATCACACCACCTAATCCCGAGTGAAAATGAGATCCTGTAAACTGAGGCAAGGCTGCCAGGTCAGGAAAGTTTTCAACTTGAACAACTGCCTCATTAGAAAAACATTTGGCACATGACTATTTATAAATCCTGTACTCCTTGTGCTTTATTAGCTGCTTTTTCAACCCTACATGTCATTTCAAGATTTGTGCACATATACTCTTGGATCTCCTGGTTGCTGCACTCATTCAGAATTGTATCCTTTGTTTTATACTGTCTCGTTCTTCTCACACACTTCTCAACATTAAATTTCATCTTCCCAATACTGTCATTTCATCAGTTTATATCTTCTTTAAATCTACCACTATACTCTTCACTGTTAGCAATATTTTTGTTGTTTAGTGTCATCTGTAAATTTGGAATTGTGTCCCATGCACCCAATCCTAGGTCATTCATATAGATCAAGAAAAGCAGTGGTCCTTATGCCATTCCTGAGAAACCCAAATATATACTATCTTCCAATCAAAAAGAACAACTGTGCACCACTACAGTGTTTCCTGCCACCCAGTCAAAATCATATCCACGCTGCCACTTATTTTATTCTACAGGCTTGAACTTTGCTGAGAGGCTTGTAGACAGTTCTTTACTAAATATGTTTTGGGGGTTCATGTATACCATATCAACCCTCTCTGCCATCTCATCAAAAAGTTCAGTTAATTAAACACAATTCACAGTGTAAGAGCATCAGAATATATAGAGCAAATGTGAGTAAATGGTGTTCAGATACAAATTATACTAAATGGCAAAACAGGCTATTGGGCCAAAGTACTTCATTCCTATGCCTATTAAACAAGTTCCACTAATGTGACTTTAATGCAATAATTAACCTGGGGTAGCACAAAGATACAACAAGGCAAATGGGGAACAATCAGAGAAACTGCTATTGTAAAATCTTTCAAATCAGCAACAATGCTACATTTCTCAGATCTTTGTGGTGTGGTAGCAAGTTCCAGTTGGAGAAGGGAAGTTTGATTTTTCTCACAGTATTTGCAGCATTCCAGCAGGAGCAATGAAACCATCAGCTTCCTGGAAAATTGGGTGAAAAAGAAGGTGGATCAAGGTGAACTCTGCCTGGCTGCTGGATCACTCTGAAGCCAGAGCAGAAGCCCATGCAGAGACAAACAATTTTGTGAGACCTATTCATGCAAAACATGCAGTATAAGCATGTAGCCTGAATCAAAAGTGTCACAAGTAAGTTGCAGCATGCAAGCACAAGGGATTTAGAAGTGAATGGTTTACAAAGAAATGATCAAAATTGCATTGATAAAAAGACCATTCAATCTAAATAGTGCCTGTCAACATTTATCTTCACAACAGCAAAAGTCCTAATCATACCTATCCAGTCTGTCCCATTTATCTTTCTTTTCAGAGTCTTATCCAATCGAAGTCTTAAATGTTGAAAGTTTTTGCATTGAATATAAATTCTCAAAGTCAATTTCACAGCTGAGAACCCAGTACAAAGAACTTTCTTCTGACTTTTGAAAAGCTAACATTGGATCATCCAATATCCTTATATGCAATTAGTTAATGTCATGCATGTACCCTCAGTTTTCTAAACAATATAAATAATCTACAACAAAAATAGAAGTTTCTGGAAAAGCTCAGCAGGCCTGGGAGCACAGATACTGCCACATCTGCTGAATTTTCCCAACAATTTCTAGTTTTGTTTCTGATTTACAGCATCCAACGTTCTTTCCATTTTTAAATAACCCACAATTATCTAGAAGTAGCTTGCACCTTTTAAACTCAGCCGTTTTGGAGTAAGGATGCATTGAACACGCTGTTGCAGATTCAAATTATATATGTCTAACATGGACTGAATAATTATTTATTGGAAATGGACATACTTCAAATCCTGAACAACCAAGACAATAATGAAAACAACTCAGACTAACATTTAAGCACTGAGAGTGCAGCATTGTCAGAGGATCTATGATTCCAGTGATATGTTAAACCGAGGTTATGTGCAAACACATTCAAAATAATATTAATTGAGATCCATGGTTTACAGCATAAATGGAAGCCATTTAGCCCATATCTTACCAGCTCCATTCTAGAAGTTTCCTAAACTATGTTAACTGCCTTGGATAAGGAGTAGGATATAAAGGATAAAGAAATAATTAACCTTACTATAATCCCACATTCTGTATGAAAAATATTATTTAATTTCCTTCTCAAAAAAGCATTTGAGATTGGAAGTTATAAGTAAAGAGCTAAGCTTATTTACCAAGATAAAATAATAGTTTCCTCTAATTATAGTATTGCTAGGCTAATTTTAAAGTTTAGCAAATATGTTCTACCTAATACTAGCAATAGCCAATACCAGCAAAGCAAAAATAACTGTTTACTTGTAGTTTTGGTATCTTGCTATGTACAAGCCAATTATTGTGATTGCATGCATAACAGTAACTACACATTCAACTCATTGGATGTGAATAGTCAGTTCAAAGAAATGCAGGTTGCCAGATTAAGTACAGTCAAAAATTTATAATAAATTGAAAAGAAATATTTGCATGTGTACAGGTATTATATGCAACAATCACCCATAACCAGCAATGAAATAATGATTAGATAGTCAATGTTAAGAATGTTGTATAAAGGGTTAAGTACTTTCAGGGCACCCAGGTGGAACTCCATTGCTCTCCTTCAAAAATCACACCATGGAATTTTTCATAAACTTCTTAATGGCAGAAATGGCTTGGGTTTAATAGCTCAATGAAAGGCAGTACCTCTGACAGTGAAACATTCCTCAAGTGTTATATTGGAGAGCCAGGCTTGATAATGCATTAAAGTTTCTGACTCAGAGGTAATAGTGCAATGAGCTGACACCTGATTGATATTTCATTTTGGACCACCTGATAAATATATTTAAAGTGAAACTAACCAAAAAAAAACAAAACTGTTTGGATTTCCCTGAATTGCTGATCCTAACGCTGTGCAGGAAGTGAGAACAGATCAAATACTCCCCTTAACCATAGGAATCAGCAGGACTCTGGATCATCATTGAAGATAATTGAAGGGCTAGAATTTAAGGTTGAGGATAATCACTCCATACTCCCGTGAAAGATATGAACCAGAAAGAGAAAGAAGTTGAAGGGAAATTAAATTGTTTTTTGAAACTAAACACTCCTCCATCTCCCCCCTACTTCTAATGTAGTACAAGGTTCAACATAATATGCACAAAATTGCAGAACTTAAAGAAACCAAAGTCAGTTCTGTGGAGGTACTTCCTATCCATAACTTCCCTTCCTCCATAAAAATTAACAAGACTCTCCTATAAGGAGTGTCAGGGATTAACGTGGGAAAAAGCAGAGAGCCATAAATATGTCATTGAATTTGCCTAACAAGCAAAGACAGGTTCAGTGAGTTAGAAACTGTCCTGAAGCAAAATTCTGTAAACACTAAAATATTGAAAAAAAAAACTGAAATTAAAGTGGAAACGGTCCAAATTGATTGGATTTGGATTTGATTCCTGTACTCACTTATGGAAGAGAGCCCTCTGTTCTCCATCACTATTTTCTGCCTTGTATTTTTCCAACTCTCACTCTGTTGTCTGTCCCTGATTTTTATGCCTCCTTTTTTCTCTCCTTATGTCTGTCTTTATATATCTGTCTTCCTGTCTTTTTCTCTCTTTTGACTGGAGAGGGTTAATGGGAACTGAATACTTAACCTGTTCATGGTTGTAGATTCCAATAGGATAAAACCATCCTAAATTCAGCTTAAAATGACACTTAACTGGCAAGGTCAGGGGCAGGTCTGAGGAAATTTCAACACAGCCACTTTAGAGTTTCAGTTGCTCTGTCAGACCACTTTGACTTTCTGCATGTGAATAACAGTTATTACCTTTCCTGATAACAAGCTTTACTAATCACAACCTGATGTCTCTCTCATAGCATTGTATCTAAGACTCAAGTTAAGGCTATGCCAGTAAAGCCAGTGTTATTCCTAATCTTTCTAGTAAATGAAATTAGTTAAAGATCTATTAACTTCATCAGTTAACAATTGTAGAGTATTTCCACCGAATGTTGACCTGACACATTCAGTTGAATTGAAAGATTTTGGAACAAAAACAGACCCCCAACACATGGCCGGGAGTTGTTTGGTGTCAGTGCTCTCTCAGTTGTGGCTATTCTCGGAGTGAAACTTACAGGTTCAAACCCATTCTGGAAATGTCAGGCCTTAATCTAAATTGACACTCCACTGTAGGACTGCCGAGAGATATGGTGGGTCGACTAATAATTATCCTTCAGCCAACACTTAAAACATTCTCTGACGATTATCATATTGGTCTTTGTGGGATCTTCAGGATTCCCGTCCTGAAGGATGGAGAAATTCTGGCGAAATGTGTAAGTTCTTCCTCTACCAGCCAGCTTACCGTAAGCATTTCTGCCGCAGATGAGGTGTTCGCAGGGCTGGAACAAACCCCAGAGGTCTGCGTCGTTGCTGATCATTTGTTCCAGGGCCTTGTCCATTGCCTCAGGTGACTCCTTCCCTCGGGATAGGAAGCTGTCCGGCAGCTTCATGTGCAGCTCCTCCAGGAGATTCTGCATGCAGGCGGTCAGATAGATGGCTGCGTGCTCGTGGATGCGGCTGGACAGTCTGCTGTCCACCATCCAGCGAAAGAAGCGGCCAACCGAGAACACCAGGTTGCAATGGGAGCTCTTGCTGCTGGTGAGTTGGTCGCCGCAGTTCAGGTTGTACACGGACAGCGCCTGGACCGCCGCAGCCATGCAGCTTTCAGAGAGGGACCAGGACAGCACCAGCTTGGCCGCAGTTTGGATTTCGTGTTTGCTGCATTTGGCGATGAGGAGGCTGAGCCTCTGCGCCTCTCTGGCGATGCGGACCAACGCCCTGCTCAGGTACCTGGAGAGTTTCTGAAGGAAGACAGCCGGAACAGGCTGCCTGCACTCCCCAGGCTGGCGCCTTCTCAGAACCTCCTGCAACTCTTCCTCGGTCCATGGGACATCCTCCAAAACAGGCAGTTTGGGCCAGCAGTCCAGGAGCTCTAATCCTGAGCTCTCGGGCAGCTCAGTGTCCAGGCTGTCACAACTGTCCATGTATCTCTCCCCAGCTGAACCGGACAACGAGCCCCAGGTCCCTCCTGAATGAGACAGCGACAGACTGGACCATCCACACGAGCCGCCAGTTCCTCCATAGCCAGAGTCCAAGGTCAAGCTCTCGAAGTTCTTGGCTGTTGGTTTACAAAATCCGGACATGACCAAGAAACAGGACCCCCGAACTTTGGGGAGATACCCAGCGGCACAATTTGGGTTTTTCCTGGCGGCGATTTCCCCCCCCCCCAGTAATAACACTGCAGCTTCACCACAGACTGAAACTTCGCTTCCCCCGTACTCTCTTCTCTGGCAAATGATTAACTGAATGAGCGAAACTGGCAGTTTTATCATCCAGCAACTCCGGGTCCGCCCCTCTCGCTCCCCGCCCCTCTCCCTCGACACACCTCCTCGTCCCAACAGCAAGTAGAGAATTTCAGTCACCAAAACAGTCATCACAAGCTTTGAGTGCCGGAGATGTACAGAGTGAGAGAATCTGTGATGGACAAAGTACGAAGGAATCAGAGATAAACAGGGAAAGCGTGAGAGCTTCAGAAACGGACAGAGTGTGAGAGACATAGGGAAAATCAGACTGTGAGGGAATCAGGGATGGACAGAGTGTGAGAGACATAGGGAAAATCAGACTGTGAGAGACAGAAGTGAACAGAGTGTGAGGGAATCAGGGATGGACAGAGTGTGAGAGACTTAAGGACGGACAGATTATGAGAAAGTCTGGGATTGACCATGTAAAAGACAGAGGGAAGAGCAGAGTATGACATGCTCAGATTAGATTAGATTAGATTACTTACAGTGTGGAAACAGGCCCTTCGGCCCAACAAGTCCACACCGACCCGCCAAAGCGTAACCCACCCAGACCCATTCTCCTACCCCTTCACCTAACACTACGGGCAATTTAGCATGGCCAATTCACCTAACCTGCACATTTTTGGATTGTGGGAGGAAAAAGGAGCACCCGGAGGAAACCCACGCAGACACGGGGAGAATGTGCAAACTCCACACAGAGAGTCGCCTGAGGCGGGAATTGAACCCGGGTCTCTGGCGCTGTGAGGCAGCAGTGCTAACCACTGTGCCACCATGCCACCCAGCATGGACAAACTGATAGAAACTCAGAGATGGACAAAGTGTGACAGACTTGGAGATGGATAGAGTGTGACCGAGTGTGAGATACTCAGAGATGGACAGAGTGTGAGAGACTCACACAGACTGTCTATAAGACCGTAGGTAAAAAGGAGTAGGCCACCTGGTCCCTTGAGCCTGCTCAGCCATTCAGTAGAATCATGGCTGATCCTCATATTCACTTTCCAGTCCTTTCCCCATAATACTTGATTCCTCTAATGATCAAGAGCCTTTCTGTGCCTTAAATATATATAATGACTCTGGCCCCACAGCTGTCTATCAAAAGAAGTTCCAATGACTCACAACTCTCAAAGAGATGAAATTCCTCCTCATCTCAGTCTTAATTTGGTGCCCCTTCATTTTGAAACTATGTCCTCTGATCCTAGAATCTCCCATGAGGGGAAATATCTTCTCAGCATCTATCCTGACAAGCCCTTTAAGGATCCTGGGCCAAAAGGTGTGGTGCTGGAAAAGCACAGCAGGTCAGACAGCATCTGAGGAGCAGGAGAGTCGACATCTCGGGCATAAGCTCTTTATCATTCCTGAACACATTCCCTTTGTCCACTCTGGTTGGGATTTCCTTGAAAAACAAATTAGTTAAACATGATTTCCCTTTCATGAAGCTCTGCTCTCTCTGCCTAACAGATTATGATTTTCTGAATATTCTGCTATTACTTCCTTAATAGTTGATTCCAAATCTTTTCCAGCAATAGATCTTAGGCTAATCGGTCTTATAGTTACCCACTTTTTGGCCCCCTCCATTTTTGAATAGAGGTGTCACATTAGCAATTTTCCAACCCTCCAGTAATTCTCCATATTCAAAAATCAGAAACAGAGTGTGAGAGAATCAGGGATGGACAGAATGTGAGAGACATGGAATGGGCAGAGTGTGAAAGAATCAGAGATGGACAGACAAAATTAGAGACTCAGGGATGGACAAAATGTTCAGGGAATCAGAGATGTACAGAATGTGAGAGAATCAAAGAGAGAGAGTGTGGAAGATTCAGAGAAGGACTGTGTTTGAGCCTAGGAATAGAGATTCTGGATTGACAGAATGTGTGACACAGCAATGACAGAGAACCTGTCTCCAAGATGGACCAACTCAGCATCTTCTCCAATGGATTAGTCTTTACATTAGCAATCAATGGGGGTGTTGGAACCCTGCTCAAGAATACGATTTTCAACAAGTTTCATTTATCTCAAAACTGGGAATTAAAGTCACATTCTGGTTTTTACACGGTCTCACAGCTAAAATCTCTTAACAGAACACGTACGATGAAATAAACTCAACCATGTGATTCAATGATTTTATGGTCTAATTTCATACTCGGTTATGAGTAATCATGATGGTTCCTGTTTGAAATTTCCCTTTAATTTATCTGTAATATCATTACAGCTACCTATGAGTACCTATACTCATATACTCATAGATGAACAACTAAGCATCTTTTTAATCTCATGACTCAATACTGCTAGAGGATGTGTTACAACATAAGTATTGTCTAAATATAATAAGTGGCATATTGTCTAAATATAATAGATGTTATGTTTACTTTCTACATAACTCAGAACACTTCAATGGAAACTGGATCCACCTCCTCAGCAATTAATCATTTAATTCATCAATCTGTCTTTCTGCCAAATCTGAGTTTACAGCATGTCGTATGCAACATGTATGGAAATAGTAAGAATTTCAGATGCTGGAGAGTCTGAGTGGATAAAGAATGGAGCTGGAAAAAGCACAGCAAGTCGAGCGGCATCAGAGAAAGAGCGGAGTCACGTTTCAGATCGGAACCTTTCATCAGGAGTGAGAGAGGGGAAAGTGGCTGCGAAATAAATGGGGGGTGGGGCTAGGGGAAAGGTGAGTGGGATGGCAATAGGTAGATGCAGGTAGGAAATGATTATGATTGGTTAATGGGAAGGGTGGAGCGGGTAGATGGGAAGGAAGATGGACAGGTAGTGTTAGGTTAAGGGGACTGGGTGGACCGGGAGGGCTGTACCTGGGATAAGGTGGGGGGTGGTGAGATTTGGCAGGTAGTGAATTCCATGCGAAGGCCGTATGGTTGTAAGCTCCTGTGGCAGAAGTTGAGGTGTCCTTCCTTCAGTTGGCATGTGGCCTTGTGTTGATGGTGGAGGAGACCCAGAAAGGACATAGCAGGGGACTGGGGAGGGGGAGTTGAAATGGATGGCAACAGGAAGGTGAGGTTAATTGGAGTGAACAGATCATAGACATTCCCTAAACCACTCTGTGGGTTTGCACTCAATCTCCCCAGTGTAGAGGACATCACATCAGAAGCAGCAGATGCGATAAATGAGGTTACAGGAAATGCACATGAATCTTTGCCGGGTTTGGAATGATTCTTTGGGCCTTTGGACAGAGGTCAGAGGGGAGGTGTGGGAGCAGGTTTTGCACCTCCTGCGGCCACTGGGGTAGGTCTCAGGTGTGGAAGAAAGATTAGTGGGAATGTGGACCTAACGGAGTTGAGGAGGGAATGGACCCTGCAAAAAGCGGATGGGGCGAGGAGGGATATATCATTATGATGGTGGGGGCAGACTGCAGGTGGTGGAAGTGGCAGAGAATGATGTGTTAGACTTGGAGATTAGTGGGGCAGAATGTGAGGACCGGAGGGGATTCTATCCTTGTTGGGGATGGCGAGGACATTTGTTTGAGAGCAGAGGTGCAGTTGAGAGTATTGTTGATCACGGAAGAAGGAAAACTGGGGTCTTGGAAGTAGGAGGACATCTGGGATGTCCTGAAATGGAATAGCTCCTGGAAGTAGATATGGTGAAGGCAGAGAAATTGGAAGTATGGGATCACATTTTGCAGGAGGGGATTTGGAAGGAGGTATAATCAAGGTAGTTGTGGGAGCCGGTGGGTTTGTGATATAGTTTAAGCTGCGGAAGAGGGACTGTTTCAAGTACCCTTTGAAGAGGCAGGCATAGCTCGGACCCCATGTGGGCACCCATGGCCACCCCCCCCCCCCCCCCCCCCCCCAACCCGGCTTATAGGAAGTGGGAGGATTGTAAGGAAAGGTTGTAAAGGGTGAGGATCAGTTCCGCCAGGTGGATGACTGTGTCAGTGGAGAGGTACTGGTTGAGTCAGCGGGAGAGGAAGAAACGGAGGGCCTTGAATCCTCTTCATGGGGGATACATGTGTAGAGAGACTGGATGTCCATGGTGAA
The DNA here is from genome assembly GCF_004010195.1 of Chiloscyllium plagiosum. NCBI lineage: Eukaryota > Metazoa > Chordata > Chondrichthyes > Orectolobiformes > Hemiscylliidae > Chiloscyllium > Chiloscyllium plagiosum. The sequence goes on from NC_057735.1 coordinate 47,960,765, forward strand.
GATGAGGTGTTGGGGGCCAGGGAACTGGAAGTTGTGGAGAAGATGGATGGTGTGGGTGGTGTCCTGAGCCTAGGTGGGGAGTTCCTGGAATAAAGGGGACAGGATGACATTGAGATAAGAGGAGATGAGTTCAGTGGGGCAGGACCAGGCAGACACAATCGGTTGAGTGGGACACTCAGGTTTACCAATTTTGGGGAGAAGATAGAAACAGGTGGTGCAGAGTTGGGGAACTATGAGATTCGAGGCTGTGGATGGAAGATATCCCAAGATGATGAGATTGTGGATGATTTTGGAGATGGTGGTTTGGTGATGAGAAGTCGGATTATGATTGAAGGGATGGTAGGAGGAGATGTCAAGCGAGTTGGCGTATGGCTTCAGCAAGGCAGGGTTGGGTGCGCCAATCTACCAC
>NC_057735.1:47961673-48006673 GCF_004010195.1 Chiloscyllium plagiosum
GGTCTGTATTGTAAGTATTTCACTATACTTGTTTCACAGTGTTTCTTTGCAGGTCTCCTGTACAAGAGTAAGTGCATATCTGGATGTTAATCCATGTCAGTATTTGTACATTTCTGTACAAGTGTCAAATGTGTCTATGCCTATTCCTATATCTCTGTAACTGACAATGTATTTGCAATGTGTATCCCTCAACTGTGACAATCTGTGTCTGTGTGTGAGCCAGTGTATGCATGTATATTTCTCTGCATATGTCAATGTAGTATGAGTCCAAGGAGCACAGACTTAAATGTTTACAAAGGAGTATTGGTTAGTTATTGATTGTCAAATCTGGTTTAAAATACATAAAGCACAATTGGATCTTGCTGTCTTCTATCAAAATGGTTCAATGTTCCAGGTTCATATGAAGATGCAAAAGTTATACCCAGCTTCTCTTCTCCACTATAAATCAGTCTTCTTATGAACCACCTTGTCCAATAAATGTAAAATGTCTTTGTCGCTAGGATTGAGCAGGTTAATTAAGCTGTCAGTGTCACTTCCACCTCTTTCCCCAGACCACTAAGCCAGAGTGGGCCTACTCCTGCTCATAATTCATATGTTAGTTTATTTGTCTGTATGAGTTCTCCTAAAGATATTAACTGATACTGTTAATGATTCTTTTTACTCAGTCACTGACCTCCCCCTTTAAATCTCTCTATTCTTGACAACTACTGACTCATTCTCCACCTCCCTTTGCTTCCCAAAATCTTCTCCCAGATCCATATTTTTCAACTCTATGTTTGAAATATTCACTCAGGTTTCCACCACTACAACAGTGTTGAAAACAACCTTTAACAAAGTCACAAATTACACCCTAAGTCAGGGCTTCCTAAAATAGGTGCCATAATTATAAGTTCAAAGTTGCAAGGTAACAGCTACACCTCAAGGCCTGATTCCTAACAGCAGTAAAAATGGTAGGCCTTTTGTACTTTTAAACAACAAGCCAATCTCCTTGTATCCCTTTCTAGTTATACACCTCCTTGAACAGGTACTGTCCCATTTTTGTTCTTACAGGTCCCTGCTCCCAACGCAACTCCAACATTTCACACTGAGGGAACCCCTCTTCCATATAAAAGGTCAACACGCTATTTGCCTTTGTAACAAGCCAACATGTCACTTGCCTTCCTAATTCATTTGCCTTTCTTCTCACTCCCACGCTATTATTTATTGAGTACCCAAAGATATGCCTTGAACCCCTTTCACCTCTCATCTGCATGCTACTCCTTAATGGCATCAACCAAAAGCATAACTTGAAGTTCCTCATGTATGCTGTCAAAACTCACCTCTGCCTCACCTCTGTAAACACATTGCCATGGTCAACACTTTACATCACAGACTTGTTAACACCCCAATTTTAAAATTCTTATTTCTGTTTACTTTCATGGCCCCAGCCCATTCTATCGCTGTCACTTTCTTCGCCAGAGTAGTCCTTCTGAGATGCCCAGGTGTCCTCTAATTCAGACCTCGAATTGCTCCACCATTGGTGCCGTTTCGTCAGCTCCTTATACACTTAGTCCTGAAATCATCCCATAAACATGGCTATCTCTCTACAACTTTTGAAATGTTCTTAAAAGCCTCTATGGTCAAGCTTTTGGTTATCTGCCCAAGTATCTCCTTTTGTAGCTCAGTTACAGATTTTGCTGATAATGCTCCTATAACACACATTGATAATGTTCATGTTGTTAACAACACAATATAAATTCAATGTGTATGTGTGAAATTTGTCATAGTCCCTAAGGACAACAGGCTGCTCTCCCATTGGGGGAAGAGACGGCTATTGACGAGCTTAACTTAAGGTGGACCATTTTTATACAAGGAGGAAGGTTTAAAGCAGGGCTGTGATGAGGATCTCAGCCTGTATGGGAATTGAACCTGTGCTCTTCACATCATTCCCCATCACAAACCAGCAGATTTGAGGTGGGTGTGCAAGTTATGGCAGGATTGTTCATGTGAGCAGTATTTTGTTTCCAACTAATTATGAATTAGCTGAGTTGGAGTTCATATCCTGAGTAAAACCGGAAGATAATTTTCTAATAAATCCTGAAGTACCATTATAAAAAGACAAAGATTCCTCTGGTTAAAAAAAAGTGCAACTACATCAATTGTTTTAATTTTCATCCTTGATTAGTGGGAAAACTGCTATAGTTTTTAAACAAAGGACCCTAGTTCACAAGACTGGCCTTTCCATGGTGTTTATTTTCTCTATCCTCCTGTTCTTGAATATCTCTCAAGAGACTTTGGTGACCGAAAGTGCACACAATGCTCAAGGTGTGTTATGAACAGCAAACCTGAGGCGTGGGAGCAGTTTAAATTTAGCAAAGGCCGATAAAGGAACTGATTAAGTGGACGAATATAGAGTAAGTTAGCCGGGAATATACAAACTGACTGTGAAAGCTTCTGTAGTCATGCAAGGGAAAAAAATTAGTTGAGACAAATATAGAGTTCCTTACAGTCAGAATAGGGGTAGATACAATAGGGAAAAAATTGATGGCAGACTAAAGGCGACAAGTCTGCAACATCTGCCGTGTCCATTCCAGACTCTGAGGTTCTTTCGACGCTAGATAGAAGGGGAGAACCCATGGGTTCCAAAAGCCTTTCTGGCTGTTCTGAGGGGCCAGGTGTGTTTTGCTCCTGCTTTGTTTGCCCTGTCCCATCAATGTGGCTATATGCATCCAGTCCTGGCCACCAGACATAAACTCTAGTCAACATCTTCATTTTGGACACGCCTAGATGACCCTGGTGAGTTCAGCCAGTATTTGGTGGCGAACCTTACTCTGGTCAATCATTATTGCTTCCCAAAATAAAATGCTGTCCTCTAATGTGATCTGGTCTCCAGATTTTGTTTCCCATCACCACCAGCTGTTTTAGTTTTCCCAGGATGTGATATTTTGCATCAACGATCTGATAATGTCAGCAGTCACAGGAAGTGTGTCCAGAAAGTTAAAAACCAGAAAGGATTCTTCCAGTGGTGGCATCACCAGAAGTGTATCTGCCAGTGGGTGGTGGCTCAAGGCATCCACATTTCCTATTTGGCCTCCTGGACTGTGTTCCAATTTGTAATTGTACACACTTAGAATGAGTGCTGACTTCAATCTGAAGTTATGTGTGGCACAGCCTTGTCCTTTTTGAGTAGTCCTCGCAAGGGTTTGTGGTCTATTACTGATAAAAATTTATTTATGTAAAGGTATTGGTAGAACTTTCTCACACCAAAGATGACCACCAAACCTTCCTTCTTTATCTGGGCATATTATGCTATTGGGTGTTCCTCTCCATTGGGTTGTCAGCCAACACTACCTTGATACCGTATGGGGAGGCATCGCATGTCAGCACCAGACCTCACTCGGGATCATGATATGCCAGCATTTTCGATGATGATAGCTACTTCTTCACTTCCTTAAAGGCTACGTCTTGGCTACGAGATCATTTCCAAGGCTAATCCTTTTTCAACGCTGAGGAGAAAGTGAGGTCTGCAGATGCTGGAGATCAGAGCTGAAAATGTGTTGCTGGAAAAGCACAGCAGATCAGGCAGCATCCAGGGAACAGGAGAATCGACGTTTCGGGCATAAGCCCTTCTTCAGGAATCCTTTTTCAAAGCAGTTGTAAGGGTGCCAGGATGGAAACCAGGTTATGAATGAACTTTCTGTAATAATTCACCAATCCAAGGAAAGTCCTAAGCTCCAGTAGAGACATGGGAGTTGGGGCACTATTCATTGCCCACAATTCACCTTCCAGCGGGTGTAACCCAGTCTTGCCAATTCTGCAGCCCAAGTGGGTCACTTGGGGGCATGGAATACACACTATTCCCTTCTAAGGTGTACCCACCCATCTTGAAGAAACATTTATGCACTTTGTCCAAGTTCTCTAAGTGTTCTTTATTGGTCTTCCTTGTTGTTAGTATGCCATCCTAATAAATGGCGACCTGGGGTACATCTTGTAAAATGTCCTCCATCGTTCGCTGGAAAATGGTATAGGCTGATGATACCCCAAATGGTAGTGTAGTATAAATGGTAGTATAGTATATTAAACCCTTGTGAGTATTAATCAGTCCTCTATGTGAGGGAACCAGCCCATCAGGTTTCACAATCAGTATGACCAGTGCTGCCCATTCCACAAACTGGACTGGTTTGATGATTCCTTCGCTTTCTAGCCTCCTGATTTCTGCCTCTACTTTTGCATGTAAGGGAATGATTTTCATGATTGTGCTGGGTAAGCCTTGCAGAATCATTAATCTCACTGATTTAAAATCTCTCTATCCCAGCCTTGAATATGCTTAATGACCCAGCTTCAACAGCCCTCTGCTGTTAAGGATTCCCCAAATTCACTACACTAGGAGAGAAAAAAAATCCTCCTCTTCTCTGTTTTAGCTTTCTAAACTTAGTGTGCCATAACTAGATTATTTTTGTGATCCAAGGAGTCAGACTGAATCTCATTCTTGAACTGACAGTTTATCTCCATTAATCTATAGAATGAGTGCTCACATTTTTTACTGGCCTGTTAAATGAAAAAATCAAATTGATATTGTGTTCCAAAATCTTGTTCAAATCTGCGAAAAGAGATTGAAGCATATCTTAGTTCCACAAACTGGTAGTTTGTCTGTCCAGTGTGTTGGAACATTAATGCAAACATTATGTTTCAAAAAAAGTTGCAGCCTTTTACTTGAATTTAACAGAGGGAAAAAGTTTGTTTAAAAATTGGATTGACACAATAAAAGTGGTTTTGAGTATATACAAATATATTGAAACTGTGCTTTTATATTATCAGCTTTGGAAAAATGTAAGATTGCTTACTGAATTATGGCACAGTGAAGCAAAGAAATATGTGGTTACAAAATTTACATTGTGTGTGCAAGATAATGTTTCATCATATCAGTCGATGAGACACATCTCTTTGGGGTGACATAGTGGCTCAGTGGTTAGCACTGCTCCCTCACAGCACCAGGGACTCAGATTCAATTCGAACCCTGGGTCAATGTCTGCATGGAGTTTGCACAATCTCCCGGGGGGTCTGCATAGGTTTTCTCTGGGTGTTCCAGTTTCTTCCCACAATCCAACTATGTATAGGTTAGGTGAATTAGCTATGCTAAATTGCCCATAGTGTGTAGATTAGGAAGATTTTTCGTGGGAAATGCAGGGTTACAAATATAGAGTGGGTCTGGAAAGGATGCGTTTTGGAGGTGAGGTGTGGACTGGATGGGTGAAATGGCCTGCTTCCACACTTTATGGACTCTATGAAAAAGAGATTATGCCCTCTAGTCCTAGACTCTCCCTCGAGCAGAAACAACCTATCCAAATATAACCTGTCAAATCCCCAATGGTCACCTCTCATTCTTCTGAACTCCAATGAGTACAAGGCCATTTAAGAGAGTCCATCCATACCTTGGATGAACCTCGTAACCTCCTCTAGGCTGCTTCCAATGCTGGTATATCTTTCTTTAGATAAGGGGCCCAAAAGTATGATCTGCTAGTGCCTTATGTGGTTTTAGTACACTCCATTCCCTTTGACATAAAGGTCAACATTTCATTTGCCTTCCATGTTACCTGCTTGTTTGGTTAGAACTACTGCCTCACAGCACCATGGACCGCAGTTCAATTCCAGCCTCAGGCGAGTGTCTGTGTGGAATTTGCACGTTCTCCGTGTCTGTATGGGTTTCCTCCAGGTGCTCCTGTTTCCTCCCATAGGCCATGCTAAATTGATCATGGTGTCCAGGAATGTGGAGGCTAGTTAGATTTTCCATTGGAAATGAAATAGGTTGCGTGGGTCTGTGTGGGATGCTGTTTCGAGGGTTGGTGTGGACTTGGCGGGCCAAATGGTCTATTTTCATTGGATGGGATTCTATGATTCTTTGAGATTTATGCACAAGGATTCCCAAATCCCTCTGTGCTGTAGCTTTCTGCGGTCTTGCTCCACTAAAGAATATTCAGATCCTCTTTTTTTACTGCTAAAGAGCATAACCTTACAATAATCCACATTATATTTCATCTGCCAAGATTTTGCACATTTGCTTAAACTGTCTATATCCCTCTTCAGACTCTTTGTGTCATCTTCACCACTTGCCTTCCCACCTATTTTTGCATTATCTGGAATCTTGGAAATAATACATTTGCTTCCTCATCTCAGCCATTAATATGTATTGCAAATAATTGTGGCTCAAGTACTGATCCCCGTGGCATTCCACTAGTTATAGTTTACCATCCTGAAAATGTAACCCTGATCTCAATGCTCTACATTCTACTAGGTAGCTGATCCTCCATCCATCCTAATATACCACACCCAACACCATGAGCTCTTATTAAGTAGTCTAATGTATGGTACTGATGCTAAACAACTCACTGCTTCCCTTTTATCTATCCTGCTTGTTACTTCCTCAAAGAATTCCAGTTAATTTGTCAGACATGATTCTCACTTCGTGAAGTCACGCTGACTTTGCGCGATTATTTTATATATTTCTAAATACTCTGCTATTACATTCTTTATAATGGACTCATTTTTCCCAGTGGAGAAAGTGAGGTCTGCAGATGCTGGAGATCAGAGCTGAAAATGTGTTGCTGGAAAGGCGCAGCAGGTCAGGCAGCATCCATGGAACAGGAGAATCGACGTTTCGGGCATAAGCCCTTCTTCATAAACCCTTCTGAAAAAGGGCTTATGCCCGAAACATCGATTCTCCTGTTCCCTGGATGCTGCCTGACCTGCTGCGCTTTTCCAGCAACACATTTTCAGCTCATTTTTCCCAGTAACTGACGTTAAGTTAACTGGCCTATAGTAATGTTTTCATTTGTTTCCTTCTTTCTAAATAATGTTTCTCAATTAACCTCTGGATGGATAGCCAGATAAAGGAAGACAGACAGAGTGGAAGGTAATGCAATAACCATTGTGTATTCTTGCATTCAAATAATTAGAATCCTCCACCAATCAGAATGTCCCAATTCCTCTGGGTACCTCTGCTACTATATATAATGCTGATCTTGTTAGTCTGAAGTGATTGTGAAAGAATCAGCTGAAGACTAAAACATTTTTCCTCAATGTTTAGAGTGAGAAGAGCCAAAGTTGAAGGGGCCCTAAGCCTTTGCATTTAAAAAAAATTCAATTTCTATTATTCACACAAAATTGAATAGATTAACTAGCACTTATGACTTACTGATACCCCTGGGGAGAAAGTGAGGTCTGCAGATGCTGGAGATCAGAGCTGGAAATGTGTTGCTGGAAAAGCGCAGCAGGTCAGGCAGCATCCAGGGAACAGGAGAATCGACGTTTCAGGCATAAGCCCTTCTTCAGGAATCAGCTGATTCCTGAAGAAGGGTTTATGCCCGAAACGTCGATCCTCCTGTTCCCTGGATGCTGCCTGACCTGCTGCGCTGATACCCCTGGGTCCTAGTACTTGCTGGATAACATAAATATTCCTATTTCTCCAACTAGATCCAGAGAAAAGAATTGTCAGATAAAGGTAAATTAATGCTGAGGCTAGAAATGTGAGCTATAAACAGAAAGTGCTAAAGAGACTCAGCAGGTCTGGCACTATTTGTGAAGAGACAAACAAAATTAATGGGCAAAATCTAACAGTAACTTGAAGCACATCATTCATATGGAAACACTATCACCTGAAAAATCCCATGCAAACTACTCACCATCCTGATTCCGAACTGTATCGCCACTTCTTCATTGTCGCTGGGTCAAAATGCTGGAATTCCCTCCCTACTGCCATTGTGGGTCTACCGACAGCATGTGGACTGCAACGATTCATGGAGGCAGCTCACTACTGCCTTCTCATGAGTATCGAGGGAAGATCAATAAATACTGGCTCATGAGTGAGTCCATGTCCATTAAGAATTGCACAAGAAATCGAGCAAGCGTTTTCGCATTTGTCATTTCATCCAAAGCTGTAAGACTAATCAGAAAAACTTTGTTCACATGCTGTTTTGCACAGACACACCGACTGGCTGCCTGTAGGTAGAATTCTGTCCAGAGAACCAAATGGCCATGTCAGAGAGTGTGTAGGGGCTTGTCCTCAGTCAAGTCAAGTGCAGGGGGAGCAGTACATCAGGGCACAGTCCACACACAGTGCAAGGGTTTGGCCACAGTTAGTCATCCGCTTGGCCACAATTAGTTGTCCACTTGAGCTTGTCATGGTCAGGGCAATGAAACAGACACAGATGGGAGGTGGATGACCTGGAAAATAGTGCACTGAGAACAACCTAGCTCTCAATGCTGGAAAACCAAGGAACTCTTTATTGACTTTCGACGGGATGTCACTCATGCCCCCCCTACACATTAGCAACACAGAGGTGGAACAAGTGGAGAGTATCAAGCTCCTCAGAGTGGTCATCAACAACAAGCTTTCTTGGACTCTTCAGGTGGACTCACTGGTTATAAAGGCCCTACAACGTGTCTTCTTCCTCAGACAGCTGAGGAAATTTGGCATGACGGTGAATACCCTTGCCAACTTTTATAGTTGCCATTGAGAGCATTCTGTCTGGATGTATCACTACCTGGTATGGCAACTGTACCATTCAAGAGCGAAGATGGTTACAGAGAGTGGTGAACTCAGCCCGGACAATCACAAAAGCCAACCTCCCATCTATAGAATCCATCTACCAGGCCTGCTGTCAAGGAAAGGCCCCCAGCATTCTCAAAGATCCATCCCATCCTGGCAATGCTTTTCTAAACCTCTACCATCGGGGAGAAGATACAGAGGCCTGAACACATGCACCAGCCGGTTTCGCAACAGTTTCTGCCCTACTGTTATTAGAATACTGAATGGACTCACAAACTCTTAACATTCACCTGTACCTGTGTTTTTGTTTTTGCCGCTAGTTACCCATTATTTACTTATCTATGTTAGTTAACTCTGTGATTTGCCTATAATGCTCACAAGACAAAGCTTTTCACCATGCCTCAGTACACGTGACAATAAATTCAATTCAATTCAGTAAGTCCAAGATATGGGCAATGGTCAGTCTGTACGGCCATCATAAGTAGTTGGCATTGTATGTCATCAGTCAGGGAGCTGCGAAGATTGTGATCAGGCATCTGATCCGTCATTGCAAGGGGCAGCTCATTAAAATTTATCAGAGGTCTGAGGCAAATACAATACTGCAGTTCTGTACTTTGATCATTATGGAGGATGCATCAGGTCTGCGGAAGGACTAGAGTTTTTCATCCTTAACTCCATTTCCTAACAATAAATGAGACACAGTGTTGATATAGGGTCCTTATATCCCAGAACATTGTTATCAAACTATGTCAGTTGCTACAGTAGGATCTGAGGGCTGCAGAAGTGGGAGACCATCTTCTTCCAGTGACTGTGAAACTTACAGTTTATTTGAACTTCTATATTACTGGCTTCTTCCAGGGAGTGATGAGTGACTTCTGCAAGATCACACAAGTTCATTTTGTTTCCCGATGACAAGGTCAGTGCTGAACCCTAGGAAGTAAGATTCAGACACATAGTTGGCTTCATCCTCAGTTCAGGGTGTGACCAACTGTGCATATATAGCACAGAGAAAGCCATACCACCACATTACAGAATTCATCTATTCAATTAACGTCTAAGTGATCTGAGATCATCGTGAGCACTTCTTGTAGGAGTGTGTCCGCTAATTTGCGTATTGTCATGACTCTTACATCCTGCAGCACTCTCGTACCTGGTGTGTTTGAATTTCATAGAATCTCTACAAGTTGGAAACAGGCCATTTGGCCTAACATGTCCAAACCAACCCTCCGAAGAGTAACCCGTCCACCCATTCCCCTCCCTATTACTCTACACTTACCCCTAACTAATGCATCTGACCTACACATCCCCGAACACAATGGGCAATTTAGCATGGTTAATTCACATAACCTCACACCTTTGGACTGTGGGAGGAACCCAGAGGAAGTCCACACAGACACAGGGAGAATGTGCAAACTCCACACAGTAGCCCGAGGCTAGAATTGAACATGGGTCCCTGGCGCTGTGAGGCAGCAGTGCTAACCACTAAGCTTCCGTATCGGATTTTTACAAGGCTGCTTACTCATGGACAAGGACTATATACTGTGACCACAACTTGTGACACAGTTGTGTAACCTCCTAACTGATGGAGCTCAGCTACAATTCTGGCCTTGCTTCGACATGGGCTATGGTGGAAGAGACAAAAGGACTGCTGAACAAGTGGACCGGCCTGCATGGTCCTCCAATACAGTCTAAACAAAGTGTGCTCCATCAACCTGGCATTCTGTGTTCTGCACAAATGAAGAAGGCAACGAGGTGAAAGATTCTGAGGAACTGGGACAATGGGACCAGTCTTTTGAAGAGGGGGACATGGACATTGGGGAGGGGCGAAGCTCTCACTGTGCATGATGACACTGAGCTGCTACAAGCCAGCCAGGAGCACCTGGTTCTGGCAGATGAGAGCTGAGTGTAGCAGACCATTATGGAATATCAAATAATTATTGTTCATCATGCCAGCATTTGGTTTGCATTATGGGAGGGAGTTGTACCTTGTACTCATTGGCTTATGTTCATTTTGCTGGCTGTAAATTTATGCTCATGTTAGGGATTGTCCAATTGTTTGCTTGTACAAGATGCTGGTATGTTCCATTACTGGACAATGACAAGAAGTGGGCCTATAATGGACTTGGGGACAGAGCAGTGGTGACCTAGAGAGGATGTTTAGACAGGATTTAACTAACAACAGGTAAACTGTGTGGTCTGGCGATTAAACAACAAATATAGTGAAAGAATAAAGTTGTATGTGAGTTATACAGAAACAGAAATTGCTGGAAAAGCTCAGCAGGTCTGGCAGCATCTGTGGAGAGAAACCAGAGTTGGCGTTTCAGGTTGAGAGACCATTCCTCAGAACTATAGCAACTAGGAAAGTGTCAGTTTATGTACAGAAGATAGGGTGGGGGGAGGTTGTAAGGAGTAAACAATAGATGGGGATGGAACCAAAGAGAGAGAAGAGTTGAACAGACAAAGGAGTCGATAATGATCTGGCTAGTAGCATGAATAGCTGTTAATGGAAACTGTTAATGACTAACAATGGGTTGTGGGTAATAGCAGACTGTATAAGGGTATATCAGCCATGCTGGCTATGTGCCATGAGCAGTTTGGTTTTATGGCTGTTCTGCCATTTTGATGGAGTGCAACATCAGATCACCAAAGCATTTTCAGATACCCAGTGGCTTTTTAAAAGGCATGGGAGCAAGGATACAGATCTTTCAGTAGATAGCTGCTAAGTGGCAAGCTCTTCCAGAAATGGTGCATTGTAAGATAGGGCTTGAACCCATCAGGTGGTACAAGATAAGGGCAGGATAGGCAATTGATGAGGTGAGTTGATAAGATACGGCAGGGATTCTTGTTTGGCCTTGAGGCTAGAAATGCTCCGAATATGGAAAAAGTTAAAGTGAGGGCTCAGACATTAATGATCTTGACGAAGGAACTTCAGGCATTATTGCTAAGTTTGCAGAAGACACAAAGACAGGTGGTTGGACATGCAGTGTTGAGGAAATGCAGAGAATGCAGAATGACCTGGGCAGGCTTGGAGAGTTGGAAAAGAAGTGGCAGATTGTAGAATCCCTACTGTGGAAGTAGGCCATTCAGCTCATCGAATCCAAACTGATCCTCCAAAGAGCATCCCACCCAACTCCACCCCTTACTCTATCCCTGTAACCCTGCATTTCCCACGGCTAATCCACCTAGCCTGCACATCCTTGGACAGTACTGTATAGGCAATTTAACATGGCCAATCTACCTGGCCTGCACATCCTTGGACTGTGGGAAAACCCAGAGGAAACCCACAGACATGGGGAGAACATGCACACTTCACACAGACAGTCACCCAAAGGTGAAATTGAACCCGGGTTCCCAGTGCTGTGCTGTGGCAGTGCTAACCACTGAGCCAGCATGTTTTCTAACGGAATACACAGTGGGAAAGTGTGTGGTCATGGCAGGAAGCAGAGAGGTGTATACTATTTTCTCAATAAGAAAAGACTTCAGAAATCTGAAGGACAAAGGGACCTTGGAATCCTAGTTCAGGATTCTCTTCAGGTTAACACCTGCATTCATATGGCAGTTAGGAAGGCAAGTTTAATGTCAGCTTTCATTTCAATAGGGCTGGAATACAAGAGCAAAACTCTATTGCTGAAGTTATAAATGGCTCTGGTCAGACCGCATTTTGAATGTTCCAACAGCAGAACAGCTTTAGGCTGCGTATTTAAAGAAGGATGTGCTAGCTTTAGAGGAAGTCCAGAGGAAGTTTACAAGAATGAGCCCAGGGATGAGGGCTTGTCCTGAGGACCGGTTCAAGTCTCTGGGACTGTATTCGATGGAGTTTAGAAGGATCGGGGGGATCTGATTGAAACTTACAAAATACTAAGAGGCCTGTATAGAATGAATGTGGAGAAGATGTTTCCATGAGTAGGAGAGAGTAGGACCCAAAAGCCTAGCATGAGTGAAGGAATGATGCTTTAGAACTGAGATGAGGAGGAATATCTTCAGCCAGAGGGTGATTAATCTGTGGAATTCATTGCTGCAGAGGGCTGTGGAGGCCACGCCTTTGAGTGTATTTACGATAGAGATAGCTAAGTTTGTGATCAGTAAGTGTATGAAGGGTTATAAGAAGAAGGCAGAACCATGTGGTTTAGAAACATATCAGCCATGATCGAATGGTGGAGCAGATTCAATGGGCCGAATGGTTTAATCTGCTCCTATATCTTACGGGCAGAAGTGGGTACTGCAGATGCTGGAGATTAGCGTCAAGATTAGAGTGGTGCTGAAAAAGCACAGCAGGTCAGGCAGCATCTGAGGAGCAGGTAAATCAACATTTTGGGCAAAAGCCTGATGAAGGGCTTTTGCCCGAAACATTGATTTTCCAGCACCACTCTAATCTTGACTCCTATATCTTACAGTCTTATGGTCTAAGTAATTCAATAAAAATGACAGCGAATTTTCCTTACAATGTATTGGCTATAATGCAATTCCAGTCCCATTGGTTTAAATTATGCTGCTATTATGCCATTTTCTTATAATGCAGAATCACACAGGAACAGAACTATCACATTATATCAGAACAGACTGCAAAATTCAGCCCAATATGTTAGTTAAATTGGACTCGAAATGTTAACTCTATTTCTTTCTCCACACATGCTACCAGACCTCCAGAGTTTCTGCAGCACCTTTCTCTCATTATAAAAAGAGTGAAAACAATCTGTTGTAGGTTCAGAGCGCTGGTAGAATGCATACAGTATATTCCTTTCTTCTGAGCAATGTGTCTTAGCATTTTCTGCTGCTTGGCAAAGAGACTGTCTGCCTCAGTCCACACTCATAATACAAATTAATTTAATGAATCGCATTATTGCTTTATTGTTTGGTGACAAACAAGTGAAGGAGATTATTTCTGGGAAGTATGAAGTTCTTTCTATTAAATTACTATTGTCATTTTTAAAAATATGTTATTCACCTCAAATCTTTAGGGAAAGGAGAAGTGTTGTCACTGACATCCTGGATAACATTTATTTCTCATCCAACATCACCAATAACATTTGCTGTTTGTAGGACACAGCTCTGCCCTTTCCAAAATAGCTGCTACATTACAATAATGACTACCTTTACAAAATTTCAATTGGCTTTAAAGCACTTTGGGACACCCTGAGATCCTCAGGGGAACATTCAAATTTAGGTTTTGAGAGCAAATCAAAGAAAGCTAAAAATGAGCAAAAGCAAAAAGAAAAGTAGCCAGCTAGAAAACATTTCAATTTCAAGCAATGTGTTAATGATGTGATTACAATGTCAGAAAATAGGTTGTCAGACCATACTGCTTATTGAACTTCATATTTCTGTATTTTCTCTCATTCTTAACACTAGGTTTTCAATGGTGCCAGTCACTCTCATCGCTTATGAACTGTCACTTTATTGGGTTTCCAGAATCAGCCACGACTCAGTGGTAACACTTGCATCCCTGGATTCAGATTTCTTGAGAGACTTGACTGTAAAATCCAGATTGATACTTTCAATGGTGTGCAGAAGGATTGCTCCACTTTTGAATTCCTGTCATTTGGACAGGAAGTCAAACCAAAGCTGTGCTTACCCTCTCAAGTGAATGAATCCCACAAGCTTCTCCAACAAATAAAAGAGAAGTTGAATTCTCATCACTGTCATGCTAATATTTAGCCTCACCCTCAACCAAGAAATAGATTATCTTTTGATTTGTTTTATTGCTGTTTGTGCAAGTTTGCTGTGTGTAAATGTGTTGCATGTTACTGACATTAGAACTGTGACCGCAATTTAAAAATATGTAATTGGTTGAAACACTGTGGGATATTCTGAAGTTGAAAGGTGATGTGTAATACACGTTCTTTCTTAACATTTATTTTCAACTTTCTTTCCAACACTGACTCAAACAGATGTTTACTATTTCTGCCTCCGGAATCTCTGCCTGGTGAATCATGAGATTCATCAAAATAATTATAAGCTGTAAATCAAAGAGACATGGATGCAGGTTGAAGTAACACTTTCAAATTAAATCATTAGGAGTGCAAGCTTCCAAAGTCAATTGTCTACTATATATATGGATCACATAAAATATGTAACACAGAAACTGGCCATTTGGCCGAACCATTCCAGACTGGCGGTTAGACTCCACTTGAGCTACTTCCCATTTTTCCACATCATTTTAACCCTCCATTCCCTTCTCCCTCAAATACTTGCCTAGCGCACCATTAAATGCATTTATCTGGGTTATTGTCAAGCATGATGATGTCTAACAAATTCAATACTATCCACTGCAAATGGTCTAAATTATGAAATTTGAAGTGACTATTTGTTCATTTTGGTAATGGTAGTAGAGTGTTTTTTTGTGGAAATGACAACACCATTTCTTAGGAGTTCTGAATTCCTAAATAATGCATAGATTCATAATGAAAGTTTATAACTGGTTTCCAAGTTCAATACATTACATACAAACAAGATAGTAACTCCATGCAGCATAGTTTCACAGATTAGACTCAGGGAAGAGATGCTTACAGGATGGAGTGTGTTACAGATTAGTACAGTTTGCTTACCTCAACCATCCAATGTTAATTTGCACAAACCACAGCCTGGTCAAGGTCAGCCAGGATAAGAAGTTAGTCAGGCTTTTTTTAAGGCCCTTTACATCTGTATCCCTCACATGTAGGGCCTCAAAGCCTTCCACTTCTTCCCCTCCCACAGGCCCAATCAGTCCCTCTCTACTGACACTCTCATTTGCCTGGTAGAACTGGTCCTCACCCTCAACAATTTTTCATTTGATTCACTTCCTACAAACCAAAGAGGTAGCCATTGGCACCCACACATCCCCGAGCTATGCCTGTCTCTTTCTAGGATTCGTGGAACAGTCCCTCTTCCACAACTATACTGGCACCATCCCTTACCTCTTCCTCCTCTACACTGATGACTGCATCAGTGCTGCCTCATGCTCCCACTAGGAGCTCGAGCAGTTCATTAACTTCACCAACACCTTCCACCCCACCCTCAAATTCATCTGGACCATTTCTGACACCTCTCTCCCCTTCCTGGACCTCTCTTTCTCCATCTCCAGAAACTGACTCACCACTGATATCTATTTCAAACCCATTGACTCCCACAACTACCTCAATTACACCTCCTCTCATCCACCCTCCTGCACAAATCCTATCCCATACTCCCAATTCCTCTGCCTCTACCACATCTGCTCCCAGGGTAAAGCATTCAGCTCCAGGACATCCCAGATATCATCCTGCTTTAGGAACCACAGTTTCCCCTTCTCAGTAAATAATGATATCCTCAACAGCATCTACACCACCTCCTGCACTTCTGACCTCAAACCCCCTATCCCCAACACTATATAAGAATAAGTCTCCTTAGTCCTCATATACCATCCCACCAACCTCCAAATCCAAAGCATCATCCTCCACTATTTCTACCATCTACAATCAGACTCACCACCAAAAATATATTTCCTTCCCCACCCCTGTCCACTTTCTGCAGTGACCGTTCACTGTGTCGTCAACTCTACACTCCCCACGAACTTCTCCATCACACCTGGTACCTTTCCCTGCAAACACAAGAGGTCAACATGCACCGACACCTCCCCCTCATCTCCATCCAAGGCCACAAACAATCCTTCTAGATCTGACAGAGATTCACCTGCACGTCATCCATACCTCATCTATTGCATCTGTTGCTCCCGATGTGGTCTGCTCCGTATTGGGGAGACCAAACGCAGATTTGCAGACCAGTTTGTGGATCATATGCATTCTGCTTGCATTAACCAACCTGACCTTCTTTATCTTCCCCATCCACTTCCCTAGTGACATGTCCATCCTTGGCTTCCTCCACTATCAGAGTAAAGCAAAACGGAAACTGGAGGAACAACACATTATATTTTGCCTGGGAAGCTTACAGCCCAATGGCCTCAACATTGACTTCACCAGCTTCAAAGTCCCTCCACCCCCAACCTTATCCCATGCCTAGCCCCACCCCTCCTACTCAACTCCCTGACCTGTCATAACCAGTCCATATTCCTACTCACCTATCCGCTCCACCCTTCCCACTGACCAATTACAATAACCACCTATCTGCATCCACCTATCAGCATCCCACTTACCTTACCCCAAGCCCCACCCCTCTCCCTTTAAATACTTGGGTGCTCCCTCTGCCTCCCTACTCCTGATGAAGGGGTTCAGCACAAAACATTGACTTTCCTGCTCCTCAGATGCTGTCTGACTTGCTGTGCTTTTTCAGCTCCACATCTACTGACTCTGGCTTCCACCATCTGCAGTCTTTATAGTCTCCTTTTTAAAATACTTACTCCATGAAAGAAAATGTAGATGGGGAATGTATAGATAGTGCCTTAACTGAGAAACATTAAGCAACAGTATTAACATCAACCTACAAACTATTTGTGGTTACTCACCCACGAGGTGGTTATGATCCCAACTCATGTTATTACTGAACAGGTAAGATTCCAGACTGAAATCTGGCTTAATAGATCATATGTTGCTTTGTTTTGGCTTTATGGAAGTGGTCTCTCACTGAGATGGGAGCTCACAATGTTGAACAATTTGCTTTAACAATAAAAGAGGTATTTATAAGCAAAAATGACAATAAAATAGAATAAACCAATCCATTTATTTATAGCACAAATTCAAAGAGTTTAAATACATAGTAAAAATGTCATCACATTTATCCCAAAACACTCTTTACAAGATTCAAGAAAAGAAAAACAAATCTCATACAGTAGCCAACCTTATACAGTACCCATACCAGGATCCCCTTCTCTAATACCTTGATAGGTTTTAGGTAACTGTAACAGTAATTGCTAACCTGGAGACCTTGATAGCTTATTCCTGAAGCTATCATGTACCTGGGTTTGAACAAACTCAGTTTCAAATCCTCTTTAGGTTTTTATCTCAACACTTTCAGGTTGCTAATAACACTAAGTCCACACTCTGAAATAACCAAGTTTTGCTACATTGTCCCCTTCTCTGAATCACTTCTTTATGCATGTATCTCCATGGTTCACTAAGTATCCCATTCAAAGTAAAACAGAAGTAAATATCATGATGTTACTGAAATTCTCACACATTAATTATTAACTTCAGGTGCACAGAAAACCCATATGTTACAAACTCAAAAGTTCAAAATCTAAACTTAGAATAAATGATATTAAAAATATATTTGAAGAAGTCAATTCAGATACAGGCCTACGAAGAGCTCGGAGGAAGTGGGGAAAGACACCATGATGAAGCATCCTCTGAGTCAAGCACAATCTCTTCAAATAGGATTAAAAAAAACACACACACTGCATATTGAGTATTTGAAACAAAAACTGAGAGTGAAGCACTCAGGAACTTGACAGAACCAGTGAAGACAACAGTGGAGTTAACTTTTCAAGTGTGGATGCTTAGTCAGAACTGGAAGAAACTATAATAAGTGATATTTAAAAAGGTTTAGAATAGAAGGAAAATCATGTAGAAAACAACATGTGCATTCACACACAGATACCCCACACACAGACATACACCCACACCAAGGAGAAGTAGGATATTGAATATCAAATGATAGAATGATATCAGTATGAGGTAACAGAAAGCATAATGAAAGATACAATAGAACTAAAACTCATCAGTTAGAAATGGACAAAGCCTCATTCAAATTAAATTGAAGATGAAGGGCAGCTAGAATTGGAAACCTGAAAGCTCTCAAAACAATCAAGTTCCATCAACTCAGGAGTTTGGGAGAAGGCAAACACAGCTGTTGACTGAGGATGCAGGCTACCCCCTCAGCAAGGTTTCTGACACAATAAACTCACTCAGCAACCTCAGGCACCACCCCATCCTATTTACTCCCTCCATGGAAGAGAACATGAGATATACCAAGGACTGAAGTTATTAAGGTCAATATTAAGATGCAGAGCAAAGAAGTCCTTAATAAAAGGTCAAAGGTGGATCCTCACAATTGTGTTGATCTCCAATTCTTCAATGGAAATGATCAAAGACAGAGAGATTGGAGTGAGATAAGATCTGAAGTACTGGGCAACAGGAAGTTCAAAATCAATGATCCTGTAAGCTGGATAGATACATATTCACGTAGCAACTGAAAGTTAACACACAAACTCTGCAACAAGTTGTCAATTTTAAGATATTAATCATGTATAGCCATGTCCATAAACATTTAGGGTACTGTACATTTAAGTTACAGGTTACATACAATAAAAGATATGAAGGGGTCATTAATCACACTACATAGGATGGAGGTATTTGGTCAACTAATCTACATTTGGTATTGATGATATAGATGACACTGTGCTGTGAGTATTGAAGAAGGAAGTGCAAACAACTAATGCAATTTGAAGGAGTTTTTTTTTAAGAACCTAGACAGCAGTAGGGGAGTAGGTGAATGTGTAGCTTGCTACCACAGAATGAGAACATGTGGTGGGGGTGATAGCCCAGAAGAGTTTCACATGGTGAGCAGTTTCTCCAAGGGAGGAAACATGAGGATGTAACTGGTGGCAGAACTGTTGAATTCTGAAAGTGAATTCACGTCTCTGGAAGTGAGGAAAAAGACAAATCTGTCCTAGTTATGAGAAATGGAGGTGGATAGGTAAAGAGTGAAGGGACAGAAGATAGTACAGACCTGGTCTATAATTGTGTCTGTCACATTGCAGGGGAATCCTTGGTTGAGAGATATAGAAGGCTTTTAGGAGGCATCATCCCTGATGGAGACAGTAACACTGTGAGAGCAAATACAACGCAGAAATTTACAGGACTCCCCTTGATGAAAAGTCTAATCTAAAATGAATGACAATCTGTGCAATTCTAACATATCAGTGAAAAACTTAAATACAGCAAGAGATCAAAAGCAGGTCATGCATAGATACGGAATGGGGATGGAAATTTTAAGCAAAATTTGCAAGTTAACTAAATGCAGTGAGAGCTATAAGCAATTAACAAAGATAGAGATGTTAATGTTAATTACGGAGTGTCTGGCTGGAACAACGAATGTTCAATAGATCCAAAAAAAATACAGGCACAGCTAGGACCCTTGTGTGTTTCCATAGCAATACTTATTTTCTGGAAGTGAGTGCAGGCAAAAGGAAATTGTTGTGGGTGAGAACAAGTTCTGCAAGGTTAGGGAGAGAGCTATTGGCTACTGTACAACAAGCAAAGAGCTAAATCTTACTTTTTTGGCTAACTCCAAATTGTATTGAAATTTCTGAAAGGGTTTTCATCACGAGGCCTAGTTAGTTATCCTGCCCTATCTTACTGAACTCCCTTCATTAATCACCTACCTCATCTCTCACCTCCGATTTCCCATGTGCCAATCCCACAACAACTCACCACTCAGCAATATCCAATCTCTTGTGCTTGCACCATCTTTGAAAGGCAAGTGTTGGCAAACTGGTAATATCATGGCACAGCAGCCACAGTCACAATGGATACGGCACACAGCTGACAATCCCTCTTACAGGCGAAAGTGAGGACTGCAGATGCTGGAGATCGGAGTCAAGATTAGAATGGTGCTAGAAAAGCACAGCAGGTCAGGCAGCATCAGAGGAGCAGGAAAATCGACATTTTGGGCAGGAGCCCTTCATCAGGAACCTCTTACATCCAACCCCATCCTCTCATCCTCATCACTGTTCAACTGCTACCCATATATGTAACATGTTCCTACTACATCCCACCTTAATAACTTCTAAGTCAGCACTATCCTGTGTTCAATGTCCCCTATAGACCCACATTTGGTCATTGTTGAGTAGGAATCACATACAAGCAAGCAGATGATTAACCATATTGAAGCCTCTGGGCTATGTGCAGACTGTACCCATGACTTTTGGTACCGGGACCCCCAGACCGCTATCAGCCCCCTGCCTCGGCTGGACTGAGGACTAATTTTTGGACATAGCCCATTTGGTTGAATGAACTTTTAGATATTAGATTGAGGGCTTGGTGTGTCATTTACCCCAAATGTCACCTCCCTCCCCCAGGACAATTCAATACTGACATCCATGACAAGAAGATTATCTTTGAGATACAGACTGGTCCATGCTGTGAGCTTGGTCCCTATCCCTAGTACCAAGTGTCCCTGCACTGCAAGTCTGTGCCTTGTGAGTGGTTTGCCAGTGTCATGATCGTCATAATGGGTTGGCAGGTGCTGGATGTCAATGTTCATAGATGAAGAGTAAATGCAGCCGGTGCCATAGAGCATCTCACCATGCCACTTGTGACAAGCGAAAAAGATGGAACAAGATGAACTCCATGCTATCCCCTATCTCTGTAGTTGTCTCTGCAACTTCACAGGTATGTTCCGTATCATCACAGCTGTTTTCCCCCTAACTGAACAACTATGTCCCTATCTCTACAGCTGTGTCCCCTTAACTCCACAACTATGTTCCCTATCTCAGCAGTTGTGTCCCCCTGTCTCCACAGCTGTATCTCCCTAACTCACTCAGCTAGGTTCCCTACATCTGTAGCTGTGTTTCCACAGATCTGTTCCTTGTCTGTGCAGATGTGTCTGCCTAACTCTACAGGTACGTCCCCTATCTCTGTAGCTGTGTCCTCCTGTCTCCACAGGTATGTGCACTATCTCTGTAACTGTCACCACCCTCCACCTGTCTCCACAGCTGTAAAGCCCTATCTCTGCTGTGTCCCCCAACACCACAGTTATGTCCCATAACTCAACTACACATGTATGTCCACTATCTCTACAGCTGTGTCCCCCTATCTCGACAGGTATGTCGCCAATTCTGCAGCTGTGCTTCTCTAGCTCTGTAGCTTGTACCCCTATTTACTGTAGCTATGGCCCCATCTCCACAGCTGAGTACCCCAAATCCACAGGTCTGTTCCCCTATCATTACAGGTGTGTTCCTCTATCTCCACATCTGTTACTCATATATCCACAGCTATGTCCACTATCTGTGCAGTTATACCCCCAACTCTGGGACTGTGTCCTCTATCTCAACAGGTATGTTCCCCTATCTCTGCAGCTGTGTCCCCCAACTCCGCAGGTACGTTCCCTTAAGTCTGCAGCTGTGTCCTCTTATCTCCACAGCTCTATCTCCCTATCTCAACAGCCACATCGGCCAACTCCACAGCAGTGACCTAAATCTTCACAAATATGTTCTACTAGCTCCATTGGTTTGTTCCTCGCAGTCCACAGCGATGTGCCCTTAACTCTGCTAGTGTGTTCCTCTAACTCAACAGCTGTGTTATCCTACTTGTACAAGTGTGTTACCTAAATATACTGGTGCTTGCCCCATCCTACCCCCAATTCCACAGCTGTGTTCCCTTAACCAAAGTATTCCTTGGACGCAGAAAAGGCATTTGACCAGCTGGAGCGGCCATATCTTTTTAATGTCCTGGAATGTTTTGGCCTTGGGAAGGCTTTCACCAGGTGGGTGGCAGTGCTATATAGAGACCCTTTGGTAGCGGTCCTTACAAACGGCATAAAATCAGATATTGGAAAGGCAGCCGACAGGGTGTCCTCTTTCACCGCTGCTATTCACTTCAGTAATCAAACCGCTGGCAGAGGCTATTTGGAAAGACTCTAAAATAGTTGCCCCAGAGGTAGGAATGGGAGAGCATAAATTCACTCTCTATGCTGATGATGTTCTTCATATTTTGGCTAACCCAACAAAGTCTGTGTGCCAGCTATACAAAAGATTAATTTATTTGGCACTTTCTTGGGGTATAACATTACTTTAACAAAGTTGGAAGCCATGCCCATGAGGGGCCTGGTGGGAATACCTGACCTGGTGGTCACAAAAAGGTTTTCTGTATTTGGGTATTTTCATTATTCCCGCTTTTCACCAACTATACAGAACTAATTTTGTTCAGTTGTTTGAGAAGATAAAACAAGATCTTCAGTGCTGGGAGGGGTTGCCAATATCATGGTTAGGTCGAACAGCTCTGATTAAAATGAATGTTCTTCCTTGCCGACTATACCTCATGAGAATGCTCTCTTTGTTGTTGCTCAGACAAGCACTACAGAGGCTTAATGGCTGGCTTGGATCTTTTATTTGGTGTCATAGGCATCCTCTCATTAAATTTGCCAAGTTGCAACTCCCGCAGGGACTGGGAGGGTAGATCTCCCAGTCTTTAAACAGTACTAAATAAGCTCCTTATTGTCTTACATGAGTGTTTGGGTGTGTAAGGATCCGAGGTCGATTTGGCTCGACATTGCAAAGCAAAGTGTCCCCTCCTTAATTTGTTGTTTAGAGATAGGATGAAATCTGTTGCTGAGCATTTTAAAAGCTCGATTATTATAAGCACGGTCAAAGCGTGGAGAACGATGCGGCAGGGCGAGGGCAATCTACATAAGACCTCACTGTTCATCCCCTTAGTTGGGTCACCAGGATTTAGGTCGGGATCAATGGATTGGGAGGCCTATCTGTTTGGGAGGCCTATCTGAGTCAGAGGTCTTTATGTCTTTTGACCAGTTGAGTGATAAATATGGGCTACCCAGCAGGGATCTCTTCCATTATTTTCAGGTTAACGATTACATACAGAAAAGGACCATGCCCTTGGCTCAGCCCTATAAGTCTGATATGGAGAGAAGAGTGCTTCGGTGCACAGGCCCTCACTTGGTCAGTACCCTATACCATCGACAGGGAAGGGACACTTTGAAAGATATGAAAGATTTTATGGAGTTTGGAATCAGGTACTGGGAGCAGAAATCTCATTGAAAACTTGGGAGGATATCTGGGAGAATGTAAAAAAGATCCAATTTGCAAACAAGCGCAGACTATGTAACTAAACATTCTCCAAAGAGCCCATATCGCCCCAGAGCGGTTGGCAACTCCAGGGTGCTCTAAGTGCAAAACAAGTGTCGGTACTCTTACACATTGTCTATGGTCGTGTCATAAGATCGATAGTACTGGGGTGCCATAGTGAATGAGGTGGAACGGATCTGGGAACAGAAGTCAAGATGGATCCAGTATCCATTCTTCTGGGATTGCCGAATCTGCCTTTGCTATATGAACACAGGAAGAGACTATTCAACATTCTCACATATTGTGAAAGGAAGAACATTTTAATGAGCTGGATCTCAGAGAACCTCCCCAAGTCTCACTGGGTGGTGCAGATCAGTGATGGTGCATGTATACCTGGGGGAAGGAAGCCTGAATAAATTCGTGTAGAATAACTGATGCTCCTGCTGACGGGAGCTTCGGTGGAGGTGCGTCGAGTGGTGTAACTTAATTTAGTTTAATTTGATCTAACGTAAGTGAAGTTGGTTTAGTTCAATTTAAATAAATTTCATCTAATTTGTTAAATTTAATTATTTATCGAATTGTAAAGTGAAAAGACTGTTCTGGATCTTTTTGATAGTATGGTTTGTTTTATAGAGTAGTAGGTAACTTATTGTTAATGTTTTTGTAACATAAGATTGTTATATTATCTTTTTTACTTACACAATTTTGTAAAACATATAAACCTTTTCAATTAAAAAAAAACACACACATTTCCTGAACTCCACAGTTGTGTTCTCTGAACTCTACAATTCCATTCCCTTAACTCAACGGCTGTATTCCCTAAGTTTGTTCCCCTCACTCCACAGATGTGTTCCCTTAACTCTGCTAGTGTGACCCCCTATCTGCACAGATACATTTCCATAACTCCACAGGTATGTACCCTTAACTAGGAGATAGATAAGGAATGCAGATGCTGGAAGTCAAGAGTCGATAAAATGTGGAGCTGGAAAGGCACAGCAGGTCAAGGATTGGAGGAGCAGGGAAGTCGACGTTTCAGGTCGGGACCCTTCACTGTGACTGGAGATGGGGAAGGGAGCTGAGATATAAATAGGGAGAGGGGATTGGGGTTGGGAGAAAGGTAAATGGGAGATGATAGGTGTATGCAGGTAAGGGGTTATTGTGATTGGTCAGTGGGAAAGGTGGAGCAAATAGGTGAGGAGGAAGATGGACGGGTTAGGTCCAGTCAAGGAGACAGAGAGGACAGGGAAGGCTGGATATGAGATGCAGCTGTGTTGGGGAGATTTGAAAGTTGAACTCTGTTTTAAGACCAATGCGCTGTAAGCATCTGAGGCGGAATAGGAGATGTTGTCCCTCCAGTTTGCATATGGCCTTATTTGGGCAGTGGAGGAGGCCAAGGATGGACATGTTACCAACGGAGTGGGAGGAGAAGTTAAAATGGATGGCAACTGGAAGATGGTATTGATAGGAGCATGCAGAGCGCAGATGCTTCATGAACCAGTCCCCGAGTCTGCGTTTGTCTCTCCGATATAGAGGAGACCACATTGAGAGCAATGGGTCAGTAGACGAGGTTGGAAGAAGTGCTGGTGAATTTCTGCCGGATTTAGAATGATTGTTTGAGACCTTGGACGGAGGCGAGAGGGGAGGTGTAGGGGCAGGTGTTGCACTTCCTGTGGTTTCAGGGAAAGGTGCGGGGTGTGGAGAAGAGGTTGGAGGGGAGTGTGGCACCTCTTTCGATCTAGGTCTACTGCATCTGTTGCTCCCGATGTGGTCTTCTCTACATCAGAGATACAAAGCGCAGACTTGGGGACTGGTTCACGGAATATCTGCGCTCTGCACGCTTCAAACAACACCACCTTCTGCCAGCCATTTCAAAATCTCCTCCCACTCCCTTGGCGACATGTCCATTGTTAAAATAAGGCCACACACAAACTGGAAGAAGAACACCTCATATTCTGTTTCGGGATCTTACAATCCAATGGCTTCAACACAGAGTGCACCAGCTTCAAAATCTCCCCACCCTCAACCTCATCCCATGTCCAGCCTTCCCTGTCCTTCTGTCTCCTTAACCAGACCTAAGCTGTGAAACTTCCTCCTCACCTATCCACTCCACCCTCCTACTAACCAATCACAATAAATTCATACCTGCATGCACTTATCAGCATCCCTCCCTCCTTGCCCCCTCCCCACACCACCGCTCCATTTATTTCTCAGCTCCCTTCCCCTTCCCCAGTCCTGATTAATAATCCCAACTTGAAACGTCGGCTTCCCTGCTCCTCCAATGCTGCCTGACCTTATGTTCCCTTAACTACGTATGTTTCCCTCACTCTACAGTTGTATTCCTGTAACTCCGCAGCTTGTTTGCCTTAACTCCATAAGTTTGTTCCCTTAATTGCCCAGCTGCATTGTCTTAACTCTATCGGCATGGTCCTGTTACGCAATAACCATGCCTCCCTACCTGCACAGGTATGCTCCCTAAACCAGGCAAAAGTGAGGACTGCAGATGCTGGATACCAGAGTTTAGATCAGAGTGATGCTGGAAAAGCACAGCAGGTCAGGCAGCATCCAAGGAGCAGGATCCCTAAACCCCCTAGTATGCCCCTATTTCACAGGAGATGCAAAGTTCATTTGAAGATTAGCTTGGAATTTACATCATACAGCTCCTGGCCTCTAAGGGGACATTTTCATGACCCCCATTCTATGTGTGGCAGGGAACAAATGGTAAGAGTAATTGATAAAAATTGCAGCTATCATCAGTAAGTTTAAAAAGCCTTCACTCCCATCAAAGAATAAGGATACTTTTTTTAAAAAAACAGGAAGATTATAAACCAGAAGGAAATCCTGAAAAAAATGGTGGAAGCAGTGGAATCTTGAAAAAGGGAATTTTAAAATTCTTTCCAAAGAATATACAAGGATTTGGAGAAAGGGCTAGGGTCTGGGTATAATTGGATAGCCCTTGAAAAACTCCACACAGGCACCAATGGCCAAACAGAATCCCAGTGTGCAATATGGTACTTTCAACAAAATCTCTCTTTCTTGAGACTATACCCCAATATGGTCACAAAATCTAATATCTTATTTTTCATCACCAACACAATAAATAGTGCATCATCCACAATTCACCTCAGTCAAGGAGGGGGCAACGTGTTTACAGAGCTATTTACAGAGATGTTCGGATGTAACAGACTAACAGTTAAATAAAGCCTCTGAAACCAACATGCGTCATAGAGTGGAATCATGCTGATTGCTCTCTGTTTGACACACTGAGTCATCAGCTCAGCTAGCTAACCAGAAATAATATCACCCACGTAAAAAAGGCAGAAAGCAGCTCTTTACCAGGTTTCATAAGTTAAATTTACAAGCAGTATAACAGCTATACCTTGTTATTAAACTTGGTATTGATTGGTCTTGATTTTAACCTCACCCCTACAACCACATACGCACAGATGTGACAGAGTTCTGGACACAGTGAGGGTTTCACAGTTGGGAAATGCGCCCTCAACATGCCCTATTATGCATCCATCATTGATTTTCAATCATGCATACTTTGGCAGGACCTCAACCAACCTGCTCTTGCCATATCTTTGTCCATTTCTGGCCATCCTCTTGATCATGCCATAAATACTGCTGGTCTGCAACACCTGTCAACAAGGCCAGCTAATGTTGAGCAAAATCTGAACCCCCAATTCAAACTTCGTTAACCCTTACACCACCTTTTTTTTTGGTGGAACCTGGTCATACGTGGAACCAACTGTCCCCATCTGGTTCAAGACAGCCCATGTATATCAGCTGGATAAAGCATTTCCCTTCAATGAATACAGTCATTGGCAAGCTTTTTGAGGTCTCAATTGTCAGGGCAGATAATTATCACTCCCAACTTTGGTACAGTGTTATGGCTTCAGCGTTTTAAGACCTGACCACAAAGGTAAGCTGGCATTCAAGTGAGCAATAAGGCTGTGCTGCAGTCAGAATTGCTGTGTTTCTTACATTACAAAAATAACTTCAGCTGAACCTTGGTGTCTGCAAAGTGCTGTGCGATGTCCTAATGCCATGTAAGGATTAGGGGTCATGAAGTCTTCCTTCATAATAAGATAGCAGCTGGTTTGGTAAATGAGTCCTCCTGAATTTACTTTGATTCTCTGTTGAACAAGATTGCATGGGAAAAGATGCAAGAAGTCATTCATACCCCAGGTGCATTAATCCAGAAAACAGAAAGAGGATGAAAATTCTCCTGAAAATCTCTTTAGGTTCAAAGAACATGAGGGTAATGGTTCAAAAGAATTGAAGAAAAATATCTAAGATGAACAGTTGAATGAAGAGTTTTCTTGAGAAGCTGAACAACTTGGAACAAGTTCTTGGTCTAATGGCCACATTCACTCCTGTTCTTCCAATAGGAATGGGACAGCATGGAAACAAGAAAGTAGAAAATGTGGACTGGATTATTTTTAAAATTAGTAATCAATGTGAAAGACAGAATATTGCTAGATTACTTTACTTGTTAGAAGTGATAAAAATATCATCTTACTGAAGAGATTCATTAAATTCTTGGGTTTGCCAATTTAAGAAAAATCAATCTTTAGTAGTTTGTTTGAAATCATTGAGTTTCCTCACAAGCTTGCTCCAAAACCACAAGCTCGTATGAGCTCTTATTTACTACAAAGGAAGCTGTTGGACATCAAATAACTATTGTTGTTTGGTACTCCAGAAATTTGTTGGACTAGATATTAGAGACATCCAAGCAAGGACTCCTATGTAATGATGCTTCACTCACATAAGAACATAAGAACTAGGAGTAGGAGTAGGCCATCAGGTCCTTCGAGCCTGCTCCACCATTCAATAAGATCATGGTTGGTCTTTTCATGGCCTCAGCTCCACCTACCCACTCTCTTACTGTAACCTTTAATTCCTTTACTGTTCAAAAAATTATCCATCTTAACTTTAAAACCATTTACTGAGGAAGCCTCACTCACTTCGTTGGGCAGGGAATTCCATAGATTCACAACCCTCTGGGTAAATAAGCTCCTTCTCAATTCAGTCCTAAACCTGCTTCCCCTAATTTTGAGGCTATTTCCTCTTGTCCTAGTTGCACCTGCCAGTGGAAACTTCCTCTCTACTTCTTTCTTATCTATTCCCTTTATAATTTTATGTGTTTCTATAAGATCCCTCCTCATTCTTCGAAATTCCAATGAATATAATCCCAGTCTACTCAGTCTCTCCTCATAAGCCAACCCCTGAAGAAGGGCTTATGCCCGAAACGTCGATTCTCCTGTTCCCTGGATGCTGCCTGACCTGCTGCGCTGTTCCAGCAACACATTTTCAGCCCTCAACTCCATAATCAACCTCATGAATCTCCTTTGCACCCCCTCCAACTAAGGAGACCAAAACTGCATGCAGTACTCCAGATATAGCCTCACCAGCGCCCTATACAGCTGCAACATAACCTGCCTGCTTTTAAACTCAATCCCGTTAGCAATGAAGGACAAAATTCCATTTGCCTTCTTAATTACCTGTTGTACCTGCAGACTCACCTCTGTAATTCATGCACAAGGACATCAGGTCCTTCTTTACAGCAGCATGTTGCAATTTCTTACCATTCAAGTAATAGTCTTTTTTAGGGTTATTCTTACCAGATGGCTTCACATTTATTAACACTGTATTCCATCTGCCAGACCTTTACCCACTCCCTTAAACTATCTATGTCTTTTTGCAATGTTTCACAGTCCTCTGCACTAAGCTATGTCATCTTAGTGTCATCTGCAAACTTTGACACATTTCACATGGTACCCAACTCTAAATCATCTCCGTAAATTGTGAATAATTGTGGTCCCAAGACTGATCCCTGAGGCACACCACTAGTCACTGATTGCCAACCAGAATAGAACATGTAACAGAGAATAGTACAGGACAGCACAGGCCTTTTGGTCCTTGATGTTCTGCCGACCTTTTATCCTGCTCAAAAATCAAACTAGCCTACATACCCTTCATTTTACTATCATCCATCTATCTATCCAAGAGTCGTTTAAATGTCCCTAATGTATCTGACTCTACTACCACTGCTGGCAGTGCATTCCACACATTCACCACTCTCTGTGTAAAGAAGTGACCTCTGACATCTCCCCTAAACCTTCCTCCAATCACCTTAAAATTATGTCCCCGCCCCGTGGTAGCCATTTCTGCCCTGTGAAAACTATTCACTCTATCTATGCCTCTCATCATCTTGTGCACCTCTAACAAGTTGTCTTTCACCCTTCTTCACTCCAATGAGAAAAGCCCTAGCTCCCTCAACCTTTCTTCATAAGACATGCTCTCTAGTTCATGCAGCATCCTGGTAAATCTCCTCTGCACCCTCTCTAAAGCTTCCACATCCTTCGTATAAAGAGGTGACTAGAACTGAACACTATATTCCAAGTATAGTCTAACCAGGGCTCTATAGAGCTGAAAAATAACCTCACGGCTCTTAAGCTCAATCCTTCTGCTAATGAAAGCCAAAGTGCCATACACCTTCTTAACAGCCATATCATCTTGGGTGGCAACTTTGAGGGACCTATGGGCATGGATCCCTCTTTTCTTCCACACTGCCAAGAATCCTGCCTTTAACCCTGTAATCTGCATTCAACCTTTTAAAATGAATCACTTCACACTTTTCCAGGTTGAACTCCATCTGCCACTTATCAGCCCAGCTCTGCATCCTGTCAATGTCTCATTGCAACCTTCAACAACCCTCCACATTATCCATAACTCCACCAAACTTTGTGTGACCGACAAACTTACTAATCCACCCTTCCACTTCCTCATCCAAGTCAATTATATAAATCACAAACACCAGAACAGATCCCTGTGGAACACCACTGGTCACCAAGCTCCAGGCTGAATACTTTCCATCAACTACCACCCTCTGTGTTCTATGGACCAGCCAATTTTGTATCCAGACAGTCAAATTTCATAGTAACCCATGCCTCCTTACTTTCTGAATGAGCCTAACATAGGGAACCTTAACAAACACCTTTCTAAAATCCATGTACAGCCACTGCTCTACCTTCATCAATGTGCTTTGTCACATCCTCAAAGAATTCAATAAAGTTTGTGAGGCATGACGTGCCCCTCACAAAGCCATGTTGGCTATCTCTAATCTAAGTATGGTTTTCCAGGTATAAATCCTGTCTCTCAGAATCCACTCCAATAATTTGCCCACCACAGACATAAGATTGGCTTGTCTGTAATTCCCAGGATTGTCCCTATTCCCTTTCTTAAACAAGGAAACAACATTTGCCACCCTCCAATCATTTGGCACTATTGCTAGTGAACAGTGAGGTTAGCAAAGACCATTGCCAAAGGCGCAACAATCTCTTCCCTCGGTTCCCAAAGTAACCTTAGATATATCCCGTCTGGTCTGACTTATCTATCCTTACGTTTTTCAAAATTTTAAGCATATCCTCTTTCTTAACATCAATCTGTTCCAGCATATCACACCGTCCTCATAAATGACAAGGTCTCTCTCAGCAGTGAATACTGAAGCAAACTACTCATTAAGGACCTCCCATATCTCCTCTGACTAGAGGCATAAGTTCCCTTCACTATCCCTGATTGGCCCTACCATCACTCTTGCCATCCTCTTGTTCCTCACATAACTGTCGAATGCCTTAGGGTTTTCCTTAATCCTACCTGTTAAAGCTTTTTCATGCCCCCTTCTGGCTCTCCTAAGTCCATTCTTCAGTCCCTTCTTGGTACACTGTAACCCTCTGGAGCCCTGTCTGATCCTTGCCTTCTCAACATTAAGTAGGCTTCCTTCTTCCTCTTGACTAGATGTTCCATATTCCTTGTCACTCAAGGTTCCTTCACCCTAACATCCTTTCCTTGCCTCAGTGGGACAAATCTATCCAGCATTATCAGCAAGTGCTCCCTAAACAACCCCTATCTTTATCGTGCATTTTCCTGAGAACATCTGTTCCCAATTTAGACACCCCAGTTCCTGCCTAATAGCATTGGAATTCCCCCTCTCCCAATTAAATACATTCCCATACCATCTGCTCCTCTCCCTCTCCATGACTGGAGTAATGGTGAGGGAGTTGTGATTACTATCACCAAAATGCTGTCCCACTGAGAAATCTGACACCTGCCCTAGTTTATTGCCAAGCACCAAATCCAATATGGCCTCCCCTGTTGTCAGCTTATCTACATGTTGAGTCAGGAATCCTTCCTGGACACACCTGACAAAAACTGCTCCATCCAAACTATTTGAACTAAGGAGGTTCCAGTCAATATTAGGGAAGTTAAAGTCACCCATGACAACAACCCTGTTACTTCTGCACCTTTCCAAAATTTTCCTCTCAATCTGTTCCTCCATGTCTCTGTTACTACTGGGTGGTCTGTAGAAAACTCCCAATAAAGTGACTGCTCCTTTTCTGTTTCTGACTTCCACCCATACTGACTCTGTAGACAAACCCTTCTCAATGCCCTTCCTTCTTTAGCTGTGATACTAACCCTGATTAGCAATAGCACAAATTTATTCTCACTCTTTGCTTCCTGTTGGTTAACCAATTTTCTATCCATGCTACTACTTTGCCTATAATGCCTTCCTTATGCAGCAGCCTTTTGTGCGACACCTTGTCAAATGCCTTTTGGAAATCTAGATACACTATATCTATCCCCATTGTCTGCCGTGTTCATAATGTCTTCACAGTTAATATTTATATAAATCTTCCCCAGTATCATTTTAAATAGGAGGTTGGATTCATACAAACAGATGAGTTAGGAGCAAGAGTCGGACTCTCAGTCCCTTGTGCCTTCTCTATTATTCAATAAGATCATGGCTGATCTGATTATTCCACATTCCTGCCCACCCCGAATAACACTCCACTTCCTTGCTTATCAAGAATCTATCAACCTCTACCTTAAAAATATTTAAAGACTTTGCTGATACTGCCTTTTGATGCAAGTTCCCAAGATTCATAACCCGCTGTGAGAAAGAAAATCTCATCTTGGTCCTAAATAGGAGGTCTCTTATTTTAAAACAATGTTCTAGACTTTCCCAAAAGAGGCAATATTCTTCCTATATCCAATCCTGTCAAAATCTCTCACAATTCTATGTTTCATTAAAGTCGACTCTTACTCTTCTAAACTCCAGTAAGTATAAGCCAGCATTCCTTCATAAGGCAACCTGTCTGTATCAGGTATTAATATTAAAAACCTCTTTGAACTGTTTCCAATGCATTTAAAAATTCCTTAAATAAGATGACCAATACTGTGAACAAAATTCCAGACATGGTCTTATCAAAGCCCTTTATAACTTAAGCACAACCTCCTTACTTTGAATTTCAATTTCCCTCACGATAAACGATAACATTCTATTGGCTTTCCTAATTACTTGCTGCAACTGCATACTAAACTTTTGAGATTTATGCACTCAGACACCTTGACTCCAATGTATCTCAGAGGTCTACAATCTCTCAACATTCAGATAACATGCTTCTTACATTATACTCCATATTCTGGAACTTTGTCCATCCAATTAACCTATCTGTATCTCTTTTGTTCACTCCATATGTTTTCTTCATAACTTACTTTCCTATCTATCCTTGCTTCATCTACAAATCTGAGGCTCTGGCATTGATTCCAATTGTTATATTTTGTTATATTTTGCCAACCTGAAAAAATGATTTGACTTAGATCCAAGATGAGGAGGTTTTTTTTAATTCAGAGGGTTGTCAACTTTTGGAATTCTCTACCAGACAGGTCTATGGAAACTCAGTCTTTGG
This sequence comes from Chiloscyllium plagiosum, assembly GCF_004010195.1. Taxonomy (NCBI): domain Eukaryota; kingdom Metazoa; phylum Chordata; class Chondrichthyes; order Orectolobiformes; family Hemiscylliidae; genus Chiloscyllium; species Chiloscyllium plagiosum. The sequence continues at coordinate 47,994,663 of NC_057735.1, forward strand.
ATATGTTTAAGGTAGAGACTGATGAATTTCAGATTGCCAATGGTGTACAGGGCATTGAGGATGAGGTGGTTAAAAGTAATTGAAGTGTTTGATCAGCCATGATTGTATTGAATGGCAGAACAGGCTTAACAAGCTGAATGAACTATACCTGTTCATATACTCCACATATATGACCGAATTACGCTGAGTTTGCTGTGAATTAGTTATTCATCTACCCATGCCAATATGTTACTGCCTACAGCATGAGCTTTTATTTTATAGGAACAGGAGTAGGCTATTTGGCCTCCTGAACTGCTCTGCCATTCAATAAGATCATGGTTGATCTGCAGGTCAATGTCATAGGCCTGCCTTGACCCAATATTCCTTAATAGCATTGCTTAATAAACATTTGTCTATCTCAGATTTAAATTTAACAACTGAATTAGCATTGAGTTCCACTGAAAGAAGAGAGTTACAAATTTCCACTACATTTTGCATGTAGAAATGTTTTCCAACATCTCTCCTGAATGGCCTGGCCCTCATTCTTAGACTATGTCCCCGGTTCTAGAATCTTCAACCATGGATATAATTTATCTATTCTGTCTTTCCCTGTTAATATCCTGAAGACCTCAATTAGATCATCACTCAAATTCTAAAGAATAAAGCCTAATCTTTTAATTTGTCCCCATATCATCCTTGTAAACCTGTGTTGAACTCTCTGCAGGGCCAAAAATCTTTCCAAAGGTGTGGTACCCAGATCTGCTCACAGTACTCTAAGTGTAGTGGAACTAGGTGTTTTATATAACTGTAGCATAACATCTGCATCCCTATATTCAAGCACTTTAGATATGAAGGCTAGCATTACATTAACCTTCTTGACTATTTTTGGCACCTGTTTGTGGAAATTTAAATGCTATATACCTGAACCCCCAAATTGAGGTGAACATTTTCTGCAATAACCTCTGATTTAGTATCTTATCAAATGCCTTTTAGAAAACCAAATGCAAGCCCTATTTCCCATTTATCTGTAGCATGTTACTTATTCAAAGAATTCCAATTCACTCAATTATTAAGGAGCATTTTTTAATACCTGGATTGCACTACTAGTAGTTGGCATGGATGTGCTACATTATGTCCTCCAGTGTCATAAAGACTATGTCTCTAAGTCTTGGAAGAAGATGATGTGGGTGAGAGTTCAAGGGCAGGGTCCATTTGGTTAGAAATAGAGAACTAGAAATAGTGAGCTATTATGCATCTAGATGTACATCATAGCCAACCTAATGGAGAAAAGATGATAAGGAGTAAATTTACAACCAAATTTCAGAACAGAGGAAAAACAATTGAGCACCAATAATAAAAGATTTATATTATCTTTGTATAGACAAGTGGGAACAGGAATTCCTGGAATGTGTAGATAAGTGTATTCTTGATTATTTCCAGCTAACCCAGGAAGGAAATGAAATGGATCTAGTTTTGAAGAATAAAATGAGCAAGTAGATTATGTTTCAGTGCAACAAACTTGGGAAACAGTGATGATAACATGATGTTTAGAATAGTTAGGTAAAAGGATGGGAAAAAAAATCAAATGAAGAGATACTCAAATGAGAAAGGACTAATTTCAGGATGGATTATTTAGCTCAGCTGGATTGGAACTAAATTTAAAAATACATATAACAGCGGTTGCTGGAAATCTGAAATAAAAACAAAGTGCTAGGAAAATAATTTCTGTTGAAATTGGGATCACTTAAAAACTGAATTTTCCTAGTATTTTTATGTAGCTGAGATTTTAATTAACAGCTATTATAGTTCTCATTAACTTTCCAAATTTCTAGATTTTAAAACAAAAGTGAAAAATATGAGATGCACTGAGGTCTTGATGCCCCATTGAATGAGCATCAATAATTTCTCTGACACCAAATGTACATTATCATCAAATATATTGTTTTTTGAAAATAAGAAGTAATTGTTCTTATAGAGAATGATAAATTTAACCCTTAGATGAAGTTGGGCAAGGGAACAATGTCCATCCTGGTGTCATGAGTAGTTTTTAGATTAGATTAGATTACTTACAGTGTGGAAACAGGCCCTTTAGCCCAACAAGTCTACACCGACCCGTCGAAGCGCAACCCACCCAGACCCATTCCCCTACATTTACCCCTTCAGCTAACACTACGGGCAATTTATCATGGCCAGTTCACCTGACCTGCACATTTTTGGATTGTGAGAGGAAACCGGAGCACCCGGAGGAAACCCACGCAGACACGGGGAGAATGTGCAAACTCCACACAGAGAGTCGCCTGAGGCGGGAATTGAACCCGGATCTATTTGCTCATGATCATTGGCTGAAGGATTCAGACAATTAATTGACAGAGTAAACAACATGCCTATAGAAATAGGATATTCCAATAAGTGCTTGGGGGCAGAGGGGTGTCCCTGTCAGGTGGACAGATATGATAACTCGCACTTCTTAGCAAACTCAACAAACTATTAAAAATTGCTACAAATCATCAACTGCCTTTATTAGGTCATTGCGATCACAAACCCCCCTATGTTCTGCAGCTGCATTAGGATTGGGATTTAACAGGAGTCAAGGTATCATTGATTTAAAGATTGAGAAACTGGAAAGCAACTTTTAAGCCTATGTTGAGTAATCCTTTAAGTAAAAAGAAAGCCCAGATGGAGCATTTTAAAAAGGTAATGGGTGTTTTACTGGAAAATACTGATAAGTGGCAAGTAACATTCGTATTACAGAAATGCCAGGCTATGACCATCACCAATAAGACACAATCTAACCACTGCCCCTTGATATTCAATGACGTTACTCCCACTGTCAACATCCTGGCAGTTATCATTGACCAAAAACACTATGGGGTGAGTCTAACTGAGCTGGAGCTATGCCCATCGGGCAATGGGACATATTCTACCACACTGCTGATTTGTGCCTTGCAGACTCCCTAAAGCCGACACATGTGTTACTCACCACAGTATTCCTAGCTTCTGACCTGCTCATGTAGCCACTGCATTTATGTGGTGAGTCCAGTTAACATAGAGCCTACTCAAGCAGGTCAGAAGCTAGGAATATTGTGGTGAGTAACACATATCCTGACTCCCCAAAGTTGATACACCATCTGCAAGGCACAAGTCAGCAGTGTGATGGAATACTTCCCAATTGCCTGGTTGGGTGCATCTCCAGCAACACACCATTTGGGATGAAGCAGTCCAATTTATTGGCACTACCTCCACAAGCATCCACTCCATCCACCATCGATGCCCAGCAGTAGCATATGTACTATCTGCAAGAAACTCACCAAAGATCCTCAGACAGCCCCTTCCAAACCCATGATCACTTCCATCTAGAAGGACATGGGCAGCAGATATATGGGAACACCACCACCTTCATATTAGCCTCTAAGCCGCTCACCATTTTGACTTGGAAATATTTTGTCGTTCCTTCCCTGTTGCTGGGTCAATATCCTGGAATTCGCTCCCTAATGGCATTGTAGGTCAATCCACAGCAGGTGGACTGCACTGGTTTACAGTGGCAACTCACCCCTACCTTCTCAAGGCCAACTAGGGATGACATTAAATGCTGGCCAGTCAGCGATGCCACATCCCACAAAATGAATAATTTTTAAAAATTAGCAAGGTTAGATCTCACGGAATACAGGGAGAACTAGCCATTTGGATGCAGAACTGGCTCAAAGGTAGAAGGCAGAGGGTGGTGGTGGAGGATTGTTTTTCAGACTGGAGGCCTGTGACCAGTGGAGTGCCACAAGGATCGGTGCTGGGCCCTCTACTTTTTGTCATTTAAATAAATGATTTGGATGCGAGCATAAGAAGTACAGTTAGTAAGTTTGCTGATGACACCAAAATTGGAGGTGTAGTGGACAGTGAAGAGGGTTACCTCAGATTACAACAGGATCTGGACCAGATGGGCCAATGGGCTGAGAAGTGGCAGATGGAGTTTAATTCAGATAAATGTGAGGTGCTGCATTTTGGGAAAGCAAATCTTAGCAGGACTTATACACTTAATGGTGAGGTCCTAGGGAGCGTTGCTGAACAAAGAGACCTTGGAGTGCAGATTCATAGCTCCTTGAAAGTGGAGTTGCAGATAGATAGGATAGTGAAGAAGGAGTTTTGTATGCTTTCCTTTATTGGTCAGAATATTGATTACAGGAGTTGGGAGGTCATGCTGCGGCTATACAGGACATTGATTAAGCCACTGTTGGAATATTGCGTGCAATTCTGGTCTCCTTCCTATCGGAAAGATGTTGTGAAACTTGAAAGGGTTCAGAAAAGATTTACAAGGATGTTGCCAGGGTTGGAGGATTTGAGCTACAGGGTGAGGCTGAACAGGCTGGGGCTGTTTTCCCTAGAACGTTGGAAGCTGAGGGATGACCTTATAGAGGTTTACAAAATTATGAGGGGCATGGGTAGGGTAAATAGGCAAAGTCTTTTCCCTTGGGTCAGGGAGTCAAGAACTAGAGGGTGTAGGTTTAGGGTGAGAGGGAAAAGATATAAAAGAGACCTCAACTTTAATGGGACTAACACATTCCGCACCAACAGCCGATTTGCCCTTTGGTATCAGTGAACCATCTCCAACTGTCACGGTTGTATACTTTCTTCATCTCATTAATTAGTGTATCATATCTATACTGCTGCTTCTTAACAAACTCAATAAACTAAAAGGGGTCCCATATTTATGCAAATCCAACATATGAATATCAAACATATGAATGAGATCTCATAGGATATAGGATCGAACATGCGAATGATCGTTCATACTTATGAACACAGGAACATTGAAGCAATGGTATTATTTTGTGAATCATACAACGCCATTTTGTATACTCTCTGATGACTCCTTCATGAACGACCATTCCCATCCCTATGCAGCATGACTGTACAGTAAATGGAGTGTCAGCCTTTGCCAACAGCTCCCACCTCCTGACTTTCCTTCAGTGACTCCCAGGGACCAGCAAAAAGGCTAAAATATCCTCTGAAGATGTGCTGGGCAAACAGAGTTTGGCCATTGCATACAGTACAACAGAAGGGGATGGAGGTGAAAGTGGGTACTGCGGATGCTGGAAATTAGAGACAAGATTAGAGTAGTGTTGGAAAAGCACAGCAGGCCAGGCAGCATCCAAGGAGCAAGAAAATCGACGATTCGGGTGAAAGCCTTTGATCAGGAATGAGGCTGTGAGTTTTGGGAGTGGAGAGATAAATGGGATGGGGGTGGGGCTGGGGCAAAGGTAGCTGAGAGTGCAATAGGTGGATGGAGGCGGGGGTAAAGATGATAAGTAGGAGAGGAGGGTGGAGCAGATAGACGAGAAGGAAGATTGACAGGTGGGACAGATCATGAGGATGGTGCTAGAGCACTTCAGAGAACATTTCCCAGACACCCGCACCCATCAACCCCACCATGGCCAAACATTTCAACTCCCCCTCCCACTCTGCCGAGGACACGCATGTCCTGGGCCTCCTCATCACCACTCCCTTACCACCCGAAGCCTGAAGGAAGAACGCCTCATCTTCTGCCTCAGAACACTTCGACCCCAGGGTATCAATGTGGACTTCATCAGTTTCCTCATTTCCCCTCCCCCCACCTTACCCCAGTTTCAACCTTACAGCTCAGCACTGTCCTCATGACCTGTTCCATCTGTCAATCTTCCTTCCCACCTATCCGCTCCACCCTCCTTTCCGACGTATCACTTTTACCCTCACCTCCATCTACCTATTGCACTCTCAGCTACGTTCTGCCCAGCCCCAGTACCCTCCCATTTATTTCTCCACCCCCGAGACTCCCAGCCTCATTCCTGGTGAAGGGCTTTTGCCCAACACATTGATTTTCCTGCTCCTTGGATGCTTCCGGGCCTGCTGTGCTTTTCCAGCGCTATTCTAATCTTGGCTAGGGAATGGAGCACAACTTGATTGTTAAAAAGTTTTTAAAACTTCCTGTTCTGCAACTGTGGAGATATTTCATCCAAGCACATACCTACTTGGGGTTTTAATAGGGTAGATATCATGCTGTCCAAATGCACATCTGACATTGCATCAAAGAAACACAAAACTATCACAACGAAGGTGAAACATAGAGTCATTTACTGAGAGTCCACAGATCCTTTGGCCCAAACTGGTCCATGCCGGCCAAAATGCCCACCCATGCTAACCCCATTTCGTTGCACTTGGCCCATACTTTTCTAAACCTTTCCTATCCATGTATTTGTCCAAATGCCTTTTTAAATATTGTTAAAGTACCCATTTCAACCATTTCCACTGGCAGCTCATTCCATTTCCATACCACCTTCTGTGTAAAAACGTTGCCACCCAGGTTCCCATTTATTTTTTTCCCCTCTTACCTTAAACTGATACCCTCTAGTCCTCAATTCTCCAACCCTGGGAAAAAGACTGAGTGCATTCACCTCATACATGCCTCTCATGATCTTATACACTTTTATAAGATTTCCCCATCAGTCTCCTATGCTTGAAAGAAAAAGTCCTAGCTTGTCCAACCTCTTCCTATAACTCAGACTGTTGAGTCCTGGCAACATATTTGTAAATTTCTTATACACTCTTTCCAGTTTAATAACATTCTCCCTACAGTATGGTGACCAAAACGGAATACATTACTTCAAATACAGCCTCATCAATTTGATGTAATCAATCTGATAAAGGCAAAATGTTGATGAACATTGGAAAAGAATTAGGTATTCCATAGTTGGAACTATTTTAAAAGACAAAGTGCGCATTCCAGAATGAAGGGTTTAACTGGTTAGCTCAAAGCTGTCCTTCAGGATTTTAGCAATCCTAAATAATACTCCTGGATATCCAGCATGCCTGGATGATTTTTATCCCAGCAATAAGATTATGTACCTATCTCCTAACACAACCTCTGTACTTCAACCTATGGATCTGGGTGTCTTGTATCCTTTAAAATCTACTACCTCTGCAAGTCATTTTCCCAAACTATTAACGCAACAGACAGAGAAACAGGTAAAACTTTAAAGGAACTTTGGAAGCTCTGTAATATTTATCAAGTAGTGAAGAACACTGAAGAGACATGGGATGAAGTAAAGCAAACCAATGTGAATAGTGTATGGAAAAAGCTTTGCCTTCAGTTTATTAAAGGCTTCATTGGTTTTGAAGAAACGATTAAGGCAGTGAAGAAGAAAGTGGTGGACCTTAGCAATAAACTTGAGCTCAATATTGATGTTGACGAATTTCAGGAGCTGCTTGGATCCCATTCACAAGGGATACGTAATGAGGACTTGATGGAACTGAAGTACCATATAATTTTAGATGAAGAAGAGAAATCAGAGGCAGAGATTTCACACCTCAAGCACTTCACAACTAAACAACTGGCAAAAGTATTCAGGCACGTTAAAGAAAGAATAAGTAAATTTGAAGAACAAGACCTAAATTTAGGATTCATAGAGGTTCATAGAGTTGTCAGCAAATGTCTGTAGTGCTGTAAGGAAATATACGAAGTAAAGAAAAAAAAACCTCATTTCAATTTTCCCTTGAAATGTTTTTCAAGAAGATTGAAAGGCAGCCAGAATGGTCCCATCAATTTCAGAAATATCTCCATCTGTGTCACCTCCTTCTTCACCATCTTTTTTTGGAATAAGCCCCCGGCAATGAACATTATCCATCCTACATGTGCACCAGACAAAAACCATAGGTTGCTTTCTGTCCAAAATTTTCTGAGCATCAAAATTGATGGATGTGACATTGTGTCAGCAAGCTTACAATTCCTATTTATTCACGCTCAATGGCCATGGCTACTTTGAAGCACAAACTAACAGTTGGTCTTAGCCTTGAATGAGAAGAAATGCCATTTTCGATTTGCAAGCTGGAGTCAGTACAGTACATATAAATTAACTGTTTTTTTTATCCGTACCTGTACTACATTTCTTACTACTGCATGCAATATATAACTTTAAATACTGTGTTCCGACTTTAGGTTTTATAACTGACTGTACACTAATATTATTCCATGAAAATAAATTGATCATTTTGTGAAAGAGTGGAAAGAAAATTAATTTCACCCCCAAAGAGTCTAAACTAGGAAGCATAATTTGTAACATGCGATTTAGTATAAAATTGGATACATAAAACAAAATAGTGGGAGAGAAAGAGTAGATTAAGAGAGAGATGAAAGACAAAAATTTAAACTTCAAATTTGCAACGATAATGAAAATCTGAAGAAATGCTACTCCACACTTGTAGAAGTAAATTTTCAATGTCAAAGATTTATCAACCTATACTTGCATGGGCAACACGATACTTCTAGAGTGTTTAATGGATATTGACTGAGTATCACAATTCATACACTTCCATGTATTTTAATGCCACCTCTCTACTCAAGGTGTGAATATAGCAAGGTTTCTAGAGAAACAAACTATCTGAGAGAGAAAATTCCTAATTTCTGCTTTTGACAGCATATTTGCAGATTTTGGAAATTCCTTTTTGACGTGTACCTTTATAACAGTGATCACTAATAACATTGCTATTATTAGAATCAGAAAATCCATGCCATTGAGATCTGAATTCAAATTAAATAGGCTGATTCACTAGAGAATTAAATGTGTAGGATAGAAATGAAAAAGGAATGGTTTCAGTTTGCTTTTTAAAAATAATTCATTCCACAATCTTTGGCTTTGAAACAGTTTTATTTCCATTTCATTCCACAAACAAAGGTACAGAAAAATAAAAGCATGCAATCTTTACAATAAATAAAAAGATACCAAAATGTTCAGTGAAGTTCAAATTAGAGATTGCATCTTTGTTGCTAAGGGAAGTAAGTGGAAAGAGTGAACCTCTGGTCACAATCTTCCAATTCATATAAAATTTAAGTGAGTTGCAAATATTACATGCCTGTTCAAAAAAGGGCAGAAGGATAACTTTGGTCACTATGCACAAGTTATATTAACAATTGTTGTGTGGAAATATTAGTGGCAAGGTACAGGACAAAATTAATTGGCACCTGGGAAAATATGGATGAATGAATGAAAACCGATACTGATTTGTTAAAGGCAAACAATTAAGTAATAGAGCGAGTTGATGAGGGATGGCAGTTAATGCATGTATGAACTTACAAAATATGTTTGACAAAGTACCACAATAGCTTTATTAGCAAAATTAAAACCTATGGAATTAAAGGGGCAGTGGTAGCTTGAATACAAATTAATTAAAGGACAGAAAACAGAGAACAGTCCTTGAATTGAATTGAATTGAAATTATTGTCACGTGTACCGAGGCACAGTGAAAAGCTTTGTCTTGCGAGCAATACAGGCAGATCACATAGCTAAATAGCATAAATAAGTAAATAATAAGTAAACAGTGGCAAAAACAAAAGTACAGGTACAGGTGAATGCTTGAAGTTTGTGAGTCCATTCAGTATTCTAACAACAGTAGGATAGAAATTGTTTCGAAACCGGCTGGTGCATGTGTTAAGGCTTCTGTCCCTTCACCCTGATGGTAGAGGTTGTAGAAAAACATTGCCAGGGTGGGATGGATCTTTTAGAATGCTGGCAGCCTTTCCTTGACAGTGGGCCTGGTAGATGAATTCTATAGATGGGAGGTTGGCCTTTGTGATTGTCCGGGCTGAGTTCACCACTCTCTGTAACCATCTCCGATCTTGAATGGTACAGTTGCCATACCAGGTAGTGATACATCCAGACAGAATGCTCTCGATGGCGCACCTATAAAAGTTGGCAAGGGTATTCGCTGTCACACCAAATTTCTTCAGCTTCCTGAGGAAGAAGAGACACAGTGTTGGGCCTTTGTAATTAGTGCATCCACATGAAGAGTTCAAGAAAGCTTGTTGTTGTTGACCATTCCTAGGAGCTTGACACTCTCCACTCATTCCACCTCTGTGTAGGTGGGCAAGTGTAACATCCCAATGAAAGTCAATAATGAGTTCCTTGGTTTTGCCAGCATTAAGAGCTAGGTTGTTCTCACTGGACCATTTTTCCAGGTCTTCCACCTCACATCTGTAGTCTGTTTCATCACCATCTGAGATTCGACCAACTATGGCGTTGTCATCAGCAAACTTGTAAGTAGCATTAGTCTGGTATTTGGCGACGCGTTATGGGTTTACAGTGATATAGTAGGGGGCTGAGTACACACCCCTGGGGGCTCCAGTGTTAAGTGCTAGTGATGATGAAATATTGTCCTCAATCTTCAATGATTGTGGCCTGTGGGTCAGGAAACTGAGGATCCAGTTGCAGAGAGTGGGGCTTAGTCCGAGATCACTAAACTTAGAAATCAGTCTTGAGGGGGTAATAGTGTTGAAGGCTGAACTGTAGTCAATGAGTAGGATTCTTATGTAGCTGTTCTTGGTGTCAAGATGGTCTAGGGAGGAGTGAAGGGCAAGTGATATGGCATCTGACGTGGATTTTTGGTCTGATAGGAAAATTGGAGTGGGTCTAGAGTAATGGGGAGGCTGGAGTTGATTAATGCCATGAACAGCCTTTCAAAGCACTTCACGATCACTGAAGTTAGGGACACTGGGCAGTTGTCATTGAGATATGCTGCATGAGCCTTCTTCGGCACAGGGATGATGTTAGCCCTCTTGAAACAGGCAGGGTCAGTGGCCTGCTGCAGGGAGAGGTTGAAGATGTAATAGAAGACCTCTGCCAGTTGAACTGCACATGCTTTGAGTGCACAGCCTGGTACTCCATCTGGTCCCATCACTTTCCTTGGATTCACACGAAGGAAAATTGATCTGACCTCTGATGCACTGACTGTTGGGATAGATTCGTCAGGACTTATTGGAATAGGTGTTACCTCTCCGCCAAAATTCTGCTCAAAGCAAGCATAGAAGATGTTGAGATGATCTGAGAGGGATGTATCATCGTCTGCTATCTTGCACTGTCTCTTTTTAGAACCTGTGATGTCATTCAATCCTTGCCATAGTCAGCCGATGTCTGTTTTGGTCTCTAGTTTGGATCGGCATTTGTTCTTGGCTGTCTTAATGGCTTTGTGAATATCATACTTGGACTCCTTATGTTAGAGTGGGTCTCCTGATCTGAAGGCCTCACACCTGGTTTTCCCTGATTCATAAAAGGGAAAATAAACAGAAGTGTTTCCACAGGTGGATGTTGGGATCATTGCACTTTACAACATATTTTAATAATCCAGACTTGGGTATGTAGGATATCAGTTATTTTTCAAATGTGTTCAATTGCCATGAAATTCAGAAATATAGTATGTAATGACTCGGAATGTAAGAGACTTCAGGAAGACATAACCAGTCTGCTGAAATGAATGGACACCTGACAAGGGGTGCAACAGAGGTGCAATACGATGACAGGGTTTTTTGAGGAGTGATTGAATAAAATGGTCTTATTATCTTTGGAGTTCAGAGTGACACTGAAGAGACATTACTCCACTCAGAAGGGTAAGAATCTTTGGAGTTATCTATTCCTGGGGCTGTGGATACTTATTTATCAAGTGAATTCAATGCTGAGATCAATGGATTATTGCCTCTAAGAAAATCAATGGAAAAGGAATTGGGTTAGAAAATGGGAGTACCACCATGGTCTTATGAAATGCAGGAGCATGTTTAAGTGATGAAATACCTAATTTCTATTTATATTTCTTTCATTTTTATTCAAGGAAAATTTAATGCAAAGAAATGTGAATTTATTGGGACTAGGTCAGATTGGGATGTATGGTTGGCATGAATCAGGTGGAGCTGAAAATGTGTTGCTGGAAAAGCGCAGCAGGTCAGGCAGCATCCAGGGAACAGGAGAATCGACGTTTCGGGCATAAGCCCTTCTTCAGGAACAGGTGGATCAAAGAGTCTGTTTCTGTTCTGTATAACTCTATGACTCTATGAATGAGGAGAGGCAAAACAAACTAACTGGTACAATTTCAAAAGAGATGAAGAAATAAAAAATACTTTGGTGTATACTACATAAATCTTGGAATGTGCTATAAAAGCATAAAGGATCATTGAAGTAAACAGAGGTATTGACTCCCACAATAACTTCAAAAAACTTTTGGGTTCAATGTGAGCTGGAGTG
>NC_057735.1:48007173-48040173 GCF_004010195.1 Chiloscyllium plagiosum
ACGTCTTCCAAAGTGCATCATCTCATACTTTTCTGGACTAACCTTCATCTGCCACTGATCTGCTCATCTAATCAACCCACCTATTTCTTCCTTTCACCTAAGACATTCTTCTTCACTATTCACCACCTCAGCAATTCTTGTGTCCATGGCAAGCTTACTTATTATCCCCAACCCACATTCTTATATATGTCATTTACATTTAAGCCACTGCCACTTAGTCTGTTCCTTAAGCAAAATGGTGCCTCTTTCTGATGGGTACCTTAATCAAATGCACTGAATACAGTAGGTGAACACATGGCACTAAAGTCATTCATTAGTCTGATCTCACTTACAGTCATAGAGTCATAGAAATGTACAGCATGGAAACAGACCCTTCGGTCCAACCTGTCCATGCCGACCAGATATCCCAACCTAATCTAGTCCCACCTGCCAGCACCTGGCTCATATCCCTCCAAACCCTTCCTATTCATATACCCATCCAGATGCCTCTTAGATGTTGCAATCGTACCAGCCTCCACCACATCCTCTGGCAGCTTCCACTGTACAAGAAGAGAATTCAGAATATGAAGAAGAGGGGGAGAATTAGAGGTAGAATCTCTACACATTTCTCAATTGATAACTAAGGAGAATAAAGTGCTGGAGATCAGGGTGTTCACTGGCAGAGAGATTGGGATCTCACAGCTATTTGGAGACAGAATGGAATATCTATCGCCATACAATACAAAGCAATCAAGTTACAAAGTGTTACTAGGAAAGGGGCCCTTCAACTCATTGAATCTATAATGGTCACAAACACCCATATCTACTCTAATCCAACTTTCCATCTCTTGGAGTCTAGATTAGAGTGGTGATGGAAAAGCACAGCAGGTCAGGCAGCATCCGATGAGCAGGAAAAGCGATGTTTCAGGCAAAAGCCCTTCCATCTCTTGGACTCTAGCCTTATATATTATGGAGTTTCAAGTGTTTATCTAAATTCTTCTTAAATGTTCCAATGGTTCCCAATTCTACCAGCCATTCAGACAATGAATTCCAGATACTCATCACCCTCTGGGGAGAAAAAACTCCTTAAATTCCTCTGCAAGCAGCCACTCCCCATCCATTTTCGCCAGATCCCATTTTATCATGTTAAAATTGACCTACCCACAATTTTTATTTGCAGTTTATAGAAATATAGAAAACAGGAGCAAGAGTGGAATATTTGGCCCTTTGAACCTGCTCCGCCACTCAAGATCTTCATAGCTGATCATCTGATTATCCTGTTCCCATTTTCTTCTCCTACCCTTTGATCCTTATAGGCCTATATCTAACTATTTCTTGAAAATGTTTTGACCTCAACCACTTTCTGTAGCAAGGAATTCTACAGACTCACCACTCTCTGGGTAAGAAATTCTCCTCATCTCAGTCTTAAATGGCCTACCCACAAGCTTCAATTGTGACCCCCAGTCTTAGACTCTCCTATCATCAGGAACAACTTTCCTGCATTTACCCTGTCAAGTCTCATTAAAATTTTAATGGTTTCTATGAAATCACCCCTCATTCTTCTAAATGTCAGTGAATGTAGTCCTAACTGATCCAATCTCTTTTCATTCATTGATCTTTCCATCCCAGGATTCAGTTCAATAAACCTTCACTAAACTCCCTCCATAACCAGAACATCCTTCCTCAGATAAAGAGACCAAAGCTGCACACAATACTCCAGATGTGGTCTCACCAAGGCCCTGAACAATTGCAGCAAGACAACCCTGCCTTTGTACTCAAGTCTTTTACGACAAAAGCCATTATATATTTACCCTCTTCACCACCTGCTGCATTTGCATGCTTACTTCGGTGAGTAGTTTACAAGGACACCCAGAGCTTGTTTCATTTCTTCCTTCCCCAATCTATCACATTTCATAAAATTGTATGCCTTCGTGTTTTTGCTACAAAATTAGATAACTTTATATTTATCCACATTTTACATCATCTACCACTTATTTGCCCATTCACCCAATTGTCAAAATCACAGTGAATCATCTCAGTACTTGCCTCACAGTGCACCCTCCCACCCAACTTTATGACATCTGCAAACTTGGAGGCGTTACATTTACTTCCCTCATCTAAATCATCAATATATATTCTGAATAGCTGGGGTTCAAGAACTAATCCCATCAGTCAGTGCCTACCATTCAGAAAAAGACCCATTTATTCTTCCTCTTTATTTCCTATCTGCCAACCAGTTCTCTATCCATGTCAGTACATTATCCCCAGTCCTGTGCACTTTAATTTTATATGCTAATTTCTTATATAGAAACTTACTGATAGATTATATTAGATTAGATAAGATTACTTACAGTGTGGTTCTGAAAGTCCAAGTGACCCACATCCACTGACTCCCTCTTATTAACTCTACTTGTTACATTCCCAAGAAATCCAACAGATGTGTTGAGCACGATTTCCATTTCAGAAATCTATGCTGACTTTGTCTGATCCTATCACTATTTTCCAAGTGCTGTGCTATAATGGACTCTAGCGTTTTCCTCATTTATCAATGTTGGACATACCAGTCTATAATTCCCTGTTTACTCTTTACCTCATTTCTAAAATAGTGGTCCTATATTAACTACCTCCCGATCCATAGAAATTGATTCAAAATCTATAGTATCTTGAAAGATGACATCAGTGCATCCACTACTCCAGTCCCCAACCCTCGGACTCAGCACCACCTTCTTGATCTGCAATCTTCTTCCCGACCTCTCCGCTTTTCCAGCAACACATTTTTCAGCTCTGATCTCCAGCATCTGCAGTCCTCAATCTCTCCTGATTGGAGTCATACCTGGCAACCATAGGAAGATGGTTGTGGTTTTTGGATGTCAGACATCTCGGCTCCAGGACATATCTGCATGAGGTCCTTAGGGTAGTGTTCTCAGCCCAACCATCTTCAGCTGCTTCATCAATGACCTTCCCTGCATCATAACGTCAGAAGTGGAGCTTTTCACTGATGATTGTATGATGTTTAGAACCATTCAAGCTTTGTCAAATACTGAAGCAGTCCATGTTCAAAAGCAACAATATACAGGCTTGGGTTGACAAGTGACAAGTTGTATTCACTGTACGTAAATGCAAGGCAATGACCATCTACAATAAGAGACAATCTAACCAGTACCCCTTGACATTCAGTGGTGTTACCATCTTTGAATCCTCTCCTGTCAAGATCCTGGGGATTACTATTGACCAGAAACTCAACTGGACTCACCGTATAAATACAGTGCCAACCAGAGCAGGTCAGATTCTAGGAATATTTCTGACTTCCAAAGCCCGAGTATCACCAACAAGGCACAAGTTAGGAGGGTGATAGAATGCTCCCCAATTGACTGATGAGTGCAGCTCCAAAAGCACTCAAAAGGCTTGACACCATCCAGAACAAAGCAGCCCAATTGATTGGCACCATATCCACAATTATCCACTCCCTCCACAACCAACGCTCTGTAGCTGCAAGCTTGGACTGACATTCACGCCACAGAAATTCATCCAAGATGGTACCTTCCAAACCCAAGTGCAGTAGAATCATGGGAACACCACCACCTGCAAGTTGCCTTCCAAGCCAATCACCATCCTGACTTGGAAGTATATTGCCATTCAAATAAAAATCGAAAGATCTGTGGATGCTATAAATCAGAAACAAAAACAGAAATTACTGGAAAAGCTCAGCAGATCTGGCATCATTTTTGGAGAGAAATCAGAATTGATATTTCAATTCGAATGACCCTTCCTCAGAACTGAATTAAAATTGAATTAAAAATCTGACTAACTCCTCCTTGAATTTATTCAGTATCCCAACATCCACCACACTCTGGGAAAGTGAATTCACAGATTCACGACCCTTTGAGAGAAATAATTTCTCTTCATCTGTGTTTAATTCTGCTACCTTTTATCCTAAAACTATGTCCTCTTGTTCTAGATTGCCAACATGAAGAAATATCCTCACTACATCTTCATTTTGTCAATCCCTTCAGCATTTATATACAACAATTAAATCTACTCTTATTCTTCTAAACTCCAGACAGTATTGGCCTAAACTGCTCAATCTTTCTTCATAAGACTTCTCTGGAATCAATCAAGTGAACGTCCCCTGAATTGATTCCGATACAGCTAACACCCTCCTCAAGTAAAGTGACCAAAACTGTACACAATACTCAAGGTGTGGTCTCACCAATTCTGTTGCATCAAGTCCTGTTCAGCACAAAATAACATTGCTCTCTCTCCCTGAATTTCCTCAACAGAATTCAGAGAACTTGCTCCATCTGAAACGGTGTAACTCACAAACCAACCTCCCAGGAGAGGATCCTGCACTTGCTCACCTTGAGGGTCAAAGATCAGGATGTAACTATGGCAACAGGCAAAATCCTGGAACTCCTTTCCTTAAGGCATTGAAGGTCTACTTACAATACATGGGATGCAGCAGTTGAAGGACTCACCATCTTCAAGGACATCGAGGGTCAGACTCACCATAAATGCACGCCAACCGGCAACACTCACATCCCACAAGAGTAAATTTTTAAAAGTTCCCCAATACCATTTCCCTAAAAATAATCCATTTACTAAACCTCCACTAACAGCACTGGTAAACTATCCTCTCTCCTCACACCACCCCCAGCTCGCCACCCCCTCCCCCCTACCAAAACACATGAATCTTAGTCTTACTATGATTCAGGGACAACCCATCTTGTAAAGGTCCTACCTTCCCCAAAACCAAAATCACTGATACAGGAATCTAAAGCCCTCCCTCATCTCTTTAGCACAGATTCATCTCTCTATTTGTCAATTCCTATACTCACAAGCATGTGGTATTGGGAGTAATTCAGAGACTGCAAGCTTTGGGGTTCTGCATTTTAGTCAGATATCTAGCTCCTTACATTTTTGTTGCAGGGTCCTATCCCTCTTTCTACTTGAATCATTGGTACCAATATGAACCATGACCTTTGACTGTTTTCCCTCCCTCTCAAGAATACCCCTTAGCTGTTCAGCGATATCCTTGATGCTGACCCCAGAGGGGCAACACATCATCCTGAAATCATATCCCTGGTTGCAGAAATACCTGTCTACTTCTCAGGATTGAATCTATTACCACTACTGTGTTTCTTCTCTTTTTCCCTCATCCGGACTCTCTCAGAGGAACCACCACTCTCAATATTTTCCAGTACTGAAAACTGTTGTTCAGTAGATGTACTCTAGGGATTTGCCGACTACATGACTGTCTCCCTTCTTCTGTCTGGTGCCTACCTATTTCTTTTCCAACTTTACCTCCTCAAGCTGTGGAGTGTCTGTCTAAAAATGTGCTATCCACATAAATCTCAGCCTCGTGGATGCATTTCAGTGCTTCCAGCCAGTGCTCAAGGTCCAAAACATGGCACTCAAGCTCGTCAAACGTTTGGCACTTCCTGCAGATATGGTCATTCAGATTGCCAGGAGAATCCAAGCCTTCCAATGCATCGCAACCCTTGCAACACAATGCCATATCTTAAGTCAACCTATAAAAACCAAAATAATTAAACCAATTAAAATAATAATCTTTTCAAATATTATTTTTAAATGTTGGCTTGACTTCAACAATGAGTGAAGTACAGTTATCTTAGAGTCATAGAGTCATAGAGATGTACAGCATGGAAACAGACCCTTCGGTCCATATCCGTCCATTCCAACCAGATATCCCAACCCAATATAGTCCCACCTGCCAGCACCCGGCCCATATCCCTCCAAACCCTTCCTATTCATATACCCATCCAAATGCCTCTTAAATGTTGCAATTGTACCAGCTCCTTCACTTCCTCTGGCAGTTCATTCCACACCGGTACCACCCTCTGTGTTAAAAAGTTACCCCTTAGGTCTCTTCTATATCTTTCCCCTCTCACCCAAAACATATGCCCTCTAATTCTAGACTCCCCAACCCCAGGGAAAAGACTTTGCCTACTTACCCTATCCATGCCCCTCGTAATTTTCATCATGGTAAATTGCAACATGCTTTCCTTGTCAATATTCATTCACATATTTTCGCTCTATCAGGTCTTCCTGATTACACTAATGATGGTGAACCTCCTACAAACTGAAACATCAGATGAAATGATTCCTTCAGACGGCACACCATAATTAGTCAATGCAGATCGCAAGCTTCAATAGACCAAGACAGACAGTTACTTGTGTTCTCATCTGGTGGCTCGTAATTCACAAGGCAATGGTAGCAGGAACAACTGCAAAGAATCTGAGTCAGTGGATACAGCTTCCTCCTAGTTTTACTGGGCTGGAAACAAATCAGGTGGAATGGGATGCATCATTAAATAAAATAAATACTGAGGAGCAGCAGAAAATTTGCAATATGCTAGTAAGCCTTTCAATTGTACTGTACTCAATTGCAGAGAGAATGGGAGCATGTAGCTGAAGCGTTAAGGTTTATGTCACAGGTGATGAGGGTGCTTTCTTCTATAGCAAAAAAACCCTACTCAATGGAATATCAGTTACATTAATCAAATAGATTCACACTGACTTTGAGCATCATTATGCAGACTCTGGCTCTGAACATCTTTAAAAACATGGTGGTGCAGGAAGGTGAGAGTAGAGAGGGGGCTTGTATATTTTTGATGGTTCTGACTTGATGGGCCAAAGGTTTAGGGTTAGAATCTGTTCAGTATGATTTTATGAGACAGAGTGAAGGACAAGTTGATAAGTGTTAGATAATTCAGTTATTATTTTATTTAGGGCATGTAATTCCCCGTAGCCAAGCAATAGCCTCATTTGCTGAGATTAAAATGATAGTCTACCACTCACTGTAGAGGGACACTCGCCCGTACAATATGGTTTATGTCTCTCCACAACTGCATAATGGGTTTGTACTGACACTGCTGTAATAGGCTCCGGGTTATCCTGAACCCTGTTTTACAAGGACCATTCACAATGTGGTGGTCCAAAGTCTGTCATTCGACAGGCCCACTGCTGACCCCCTCACTGGACTCCCTGCAGTTCATGTATTGACCCAAACGCTCAATAGCCATTTCTACCAGCCTCCATCTGACCATCACCCACCTGGAGAAGAAGGACACCTATATCAGACTATTGTTCATAGACTTCAGTTCTACATTTAACACTGTAATTCCTCAGCACCTGATTGGAAAGCTGTGTCTGCTGGCCTAAATACCTCCTATTGCAACTGGATCCTGAACTTCCTGACTGGGAGACCTCAGTCAGTCTGGATTGGGAACAGCATCTCAAACAACATCACACTGAGCATGGGGTCCCCTCAAGGCTGTGTGCTCAGTCCACTGCTGTTCACCCTGCTGACACACGATTGTGCAGTGATGCACAGGTCGAATCACATCAAGTTTGCTGATGATATGAGTGTAGTGGATCTCATCAGCACGAACAACAAGTCAGCATGCAGAGAGGAGGTACAGCAGCTAACGGACTGGTGCAGAGCCAACAACCTGTCTCTGAATGTGGACAAGACAAAAGAGATGGTTGTTGACTTCAGGAGGGCACAGAGCGACCACTCTGTGCTGGACATTGACAGCTTCCCCCATGGAGATCGTGAAGAACAGCAAATTTCTTGGTATACACCTGGCGGAGAATCTCACCTGGACCCTCAACACCAGCTCCATAGCCAAGAGATAAGGCAGCATCACTGCTGCGCTTTTCCAGCAACACATTTTCAGCTCTGATCTCCAGCATCTGCAGTCCTCACTTTCTCCCATAGCCAAGAGAGCCCATCAGCGATTCTATTTTCTGCACAGGCTGAGGAAAACCCATCTCCCAAATCCCCATCCTCACCACATTCTATAGAAGGTTCATTGAGAGTACCCTGAGCTGCTGCATCACTGCCTGGTTAGAGAAATGCACCGTTTCGAATTGTAAGACCATACAACTGATAGTGAGGACAGCTGAGAAGATCTTCGGGGTCTCTCTTCCACCATTACAGACATTTACACCACACACTGCATTCAAAAGGCTAAGAGCATTGTGGAAGACCCCACACACCCCTCACTCAAACTCTTCTTCCTCCTGCCATCTGGCAGCAGACACTGGAGCATTCGGTCTCTCAGGGCCTGACTGTGCAACAGTTTCTTCCCCCAAGCCACTAGGCTTCTTAACACAATATGATCGGACTCTTTCCCATCTGAAATTCTTTGCACAACTTCAAATTGCTGCTAGAAAAATGTCTATTATTTATCATTCTTCTACGACACTGTAACTTGTGTGATTTGCAAGTCTTATGCACTTTATGCCGTGTACGATTGTGTAGTTTGTGCTGTTCATGTAGTACCCTCAGTCTTGGAGGAATGCTGTCTGATGTTTACTGTATCAGTTGTAAATGGTAGAAATGACAAATAAAAAGCTACTCTACTCTACTCTCTACTCTACAGATGGAATTTGTAACAAGTAACTTGCTAATGAGTTCTCATGCTGAGGATAAGAGGGAAATTAAGGAAATAGTGATTAGGTTTCAGTTAGTTGTGTGTTGAAAGGTAGCAGATTGTCAAACAGAAGCCTGAGAGAAATAAGGGCTGGTACTGTTCTGCAGATAAATAAAATAAAAACATTAGTGAAGCTATATCTAAGAATACATCATCATGGGTCAAAATCCTGGAGCGCTCATCCTAATAGCACTTCAGGTATCTTTATACCAAAAGGGTTGCCATGGTTCAAAAAGGAGACAAGCAGGAGGCTGGAAGAACACAGCAAGCCAGGCAGCATCGGGAGGTGTAACTCTTCTTCAAGACCAAAGGGGGCCCTGAAGAAGGGTTACATCCAAAACGTTGACTTCTCCACCTCCTGATGTTGCCTGACTTGCTGTATTTTTCCAGCCTCCTGCTTGCCTACCTTGGAATCCAACATGTTCAAAAAGGAACCTCACCACTACCTTCACCACCGCAATTAGAGTTAGGCAAAGAATGTTGGCTTAGCCAGTGATGCCCACATCTCATGAAAAAAAACTTTTAAAAGCAATACGTTGATTCAGCTCTCCACTCTCAGAGGTAATTACTTTGCAATTCCACCAATAACCATTAGATGGCACAGCAGCAGTGAGCTTATGATATTGCTCCCCATTGTAAAATAATATATTATTTTCAACAGTTAAATCTTTGCAATACTAATTTTTCAGCCTCCTGTTCCAAATCCATCCATAAATATCAGCTGGTTGCTTAAGTGACTATTCTCTGTTTAATGTGTTCAGACGGTAAACGTTAGTAGGAGAAAGTGAGGACTGCAGATGCTGGAGATCAGAGCTGAAAAATGTGTTGCTGGAAAAGCGCAGCAGGTCAGGCAGCATCCAAGGAGCAGGAGAATCGACGTTTCGGGCATAAGCCCTTCCTCAGTCCTGAAGAAGGGCTTATGCCCGAAACGTCGATTCTCCTGCTCCTTGGATGCTGCCTGACCTGCTGCGCTTTTCCAGCAACACATTTTTCAGCAATAAATGTTGGTAGTTTGTTTCATCACAGGAACATCAAATCAAATACAAGCTCAATGCTTCACTCACCATTTCCCACAACAATTCTTAACATGGAGTCCAGAATCCCTCAATGATCCACAAAATCATTTCAAGGAGTTCACCAAATTTGGCAGATTATTTCGAAAATGACTTCATGTTTGATGATTACTGAAGGTATTACTGTTGACCCAGTTCCATTGCAATGATTATCTTTCTGTGGACAGATGCAGTATTTAAAGGATTGACAGCCACCTGTCAAGGATGAAGGTTTCAGACATATTTTATTGTGTCTTTAGAAGAGATGAGGAGGTCCGTTTGTGCAGAGGCAGCTTGATGCCTAAATGAATGATGGACATGATGCTTGTCCAGTAGCTCCTGTGATGCTGTGAGACAGACTGCGGTGAGCAGTGAATGTCACTCTTGCAACCAGCTCATGAAATAAAATAATCAAACATTTTTTTAACCTGGTACTTGCCTTAATGATTGGACACTTCAGCACCTCTGCCTTTATGACCTTTCTTCAAAAAAACCAAGGATAAGATAACTTTTTCAAAGTGACAGCATTGTCACACCTCCCCCCTTAAAAAAATCAACTATCAATATACAAAGATGGCTTCATTTTAACATCTTTAATCTTACTCTATTAGTACACTACAACACAAATATTACATTGACTCTAAACATGCAAACATCCACTACTGCATTGCATTTCAGTCTGTTTATTCTTGCCACCAAATGCCTCCCTTTTTCTTCATCTAAAGTCTCAACAATGTGTCAGCCACATGCATAATTTTCAAATTGAATGGCTGCAGCAATAAGCTCCATCTAAACCATGTGGAACTTTCGTCCTTAAATTTCTCCAAAATCTTTAATGGATTATGATCTGTATATATAATTGTCTCAGACACATTACTGGTAGTATAAATGTGGAAATGTAACACCAACATTAAGTTCAAGGTCTCCTTCTCAGTTGTGGAATATTCCTGTTGATGAATATTACATTTTCTGGAGGAATATCTGATGGTCTTTCTATATTCTCGTTGTCTTCTTGTAAGTATACAACACTGTCACCCACATCACTTGCATCGATAGCGACGTTGAATGGCTTTGCATAATTAGGTGTGGCTAATTCTTGGACAGTGGTTAACACAACTTTCAGACTGTCAAATGCCTTTTGTCAGTTTGCCATCCACTGAAAGCTTTTGCACTTTTTTAATGACTCAATCAGTGGAGCAGCCACACTGCTAAAATTTGGCATGGATTTCCGATTAAACCCACTCAATCCCAGGAATCGTAGTATTGTTCTCTTCGTTGATGGTATGGGAAACTTCCCAATAACCTTTGTTTCCAGATATATACCACACAATTGAATAATCCAGAAATGACTTTATTAGTTAGTCTTTGAAGTGTGGCTGGTGCATTCTTCATACCAAATAGCATAACTTTAAATTGGTATAGTCCATTCAGTGTAACAAAAGCTGAAATTGCCTTTGCTCTTTCAGACAAAGGTACCTGCCAGTTTCCTCTGAGTAAGTCCAACTTAGAAATATAAGTTGCTTGTCCCACCTTCTCCATACAGTCTTCCGAATCTGGAATTGGATATGAATCAAACTTTGTAACTGCACTGACTTTGCAATAGTCTACATAAAATGTTGGGTACCATCTGGGTTTGGCACCACTACTATGAGTGAACTCCAGTCACTACAAGTCACTTTGATTATGTTGTCTTGGAGCACGCATTCAATCGCTTTTTGAACCTGTGTCAACTTTAGAGGGTTGACTCTATAAGGATGTTGTTTTATTGGAAAAACATTTCCTATATCTACATCATGCATAATTAGATTAGTACCTCTCAGCTTATTTCCACTTATCTCCCCACGTCATAGTAATAACTCTTTCAGGTCATTTCGATTTTCCTCTGGTAGGTAACTCAATAATTTATCCCAATTTTTGACAACTTCCCCATTGTCCAATTTAATTTGAAGAATCTCAAATTCAGAATCCACTGAACTTGGTTCTTCACTTTGTGTCGTAACCAGTAACACATTCTCCTTTTACTTTCCTTCCCTATCAAAATACCATTTGAGCATAATCTTTCTGTCTGGAGTCCTTTTCAAATAGTTCACCTCACTCAATTTCCTTTTGATTTGATAAGGTCTACTAAATCTTGCTTTTAAAGGTCCACCTATCACTGGAAGTAATACTAACAATTCCACTTCCATGAGCAAAATTGTGAGTTTTTGATCTCTTGTCTGCTTCCTGTTCTATGATAGGCTATGATAATTTTAAATGCTGTCTAGCCAACTCCACACTCTATTTAACCATTCCCTAAAATTTGACACATAGTCCAAGTAGGTGGTCTCTAAATTCTTACTCACTAATTTCTCTTTGATTAGCTTCAGTGGTCCTCTCACCATTTGCCCAAAAATTAATTCAAATGGATTAAATTTGGTTGATTCATTTGATGCATCCCTAATGGCAAAAAGTACAATGGCAGAAATCCCAATCATCTGGATAGTTTTGACTATAAGCCCTTAACATTGTATTTAAATTTTGAATTGTTTTATTCCTAAACTATCATAACTCCCTGAAAAGATTTGATGTAAATTTGACCCTTGATCGGATTGTGTCTCCATGGTTAATCTGTATCTAGCTAAAAATATTGAGTAACTCTTCTAGAATCCTTTTAGCTGTGGCATTGCATAATGGAATGGCATCTGGAAATCTACTGGATGCACCCATTATTATTAACAAATATTGATTCCCACTTTTTGTTTCAGATAGGGGTCCTAAACAATCAATTATGACCCTTGTAAAAGGTTCCTCAAATGCAGGAGTGGGTATTAAAGGTGTTGGTTTTATTACTACCTGAGGTTTACCAATTACCCAACATGTATGACACGGGTGGCAAAATTCACCAACATTTTTATGCAGTCCAGACCAGTAAAAATGTTTTTGTATTTTGATTTTGAGTTTTTCTTACCCCTAAATGATCTTCTACTAGTAATTCATGTGTTACCCACAACACTTTCTTTTGATAACTCACTAGCAATACAACTTGATGTACGTCTGCCCATTTCTCATCTGCCTGAATATGTGGTGGTCTCCATTTCCTAAGTAAGGCATCACTTTTAAGATAATAACATTTGGGAATACAATCAGATTTTTCATCTGTGTATGCTTTTTGATATAATTACTTCAATTTTTCATCTTTCTGTTGTAACTCCATTAATTTCTCTGAGCTAAAAACATTCACTTTGTCCTCCACCTGTTCCTGTTTTGGCTCAACCATTCGATCAAACACGGTCTCTGCTAATTCTATTTCAAAGCCCTTATCTGTATTCTTTGAGTTCTCCTCCTCTTTCAACTGGTGGCTTTGTGACCTTGTTAGCACACAGTCCGAAAAAAACATCCCAGGGTTCTGTAATGCTTCAGTTGCCTAATTCTCCACTGGATTTTCAACCACAGTAAGCAACACTCCTATCTGTGATCCAACTATATCATTACCAAGGCCAAAGTGTACTCCTGGAGGCAGGATTTTCTTCAATACCACCACTTCTCCACTTTTTATTAGACACTCCAAACTCATTCTTCATAATGGACCACTTCTCGTCTCACTGTGAATTCCGCGTACTAGCACTTTTTTCTGGCAATAGCTCTTCTGAGCATCTCTTAATACTGGAACTTCTGCTGCTCCTATACTATGTGAATAAGTAAATGGTTTAAGGAGAATTGGCGCTTCCTTCTCCACCAACTTCTGACCAGGCTGTGCATTCTGGTGCAAATATTTGGCCTCCACTGTGCTTTCCTTTACCACTTTAACAAAATTCACTGGCTTATCCCATTTTCCTACATCTGTCTTCCCGGTACTATTTCTAAACCACCAAAACTGTGATTTCATATGAACTACTTTATTGCAATGAAAACACCTGAGCCTTTTAACTTCTCTTTCCCCTTCATGGACTTCCTTCTTGCCCTGTGTTAAGCTACCTTTATTATCTTCAATGAGATCGACTTTTCCTTTACCACCTGAGAATTTCTATCCCTCACATATTGAAATTAATGTCAGAAGCCAAACTTTGATTTATGAACAAATTAATCAGCCATTTCTGCTGCTAATCTTGCTGTTTTAACTCTCTGCTCATCCACATGCACTCCCACTACCTCAGGAAGTGAATTTTTGAATATATCTGGAGGTTAGTGGGATGGAAGGTGAGGACCGGGTCGCTACCTCTATCTGCATTCTGTAAAGACCATTCTCTCCACGACTCTCAGGTCCACCCACCCCCCCCCCTCCCACCAACCCACCCTCCCCTGCTGTCACCTTTCCAGTCACCGCAAGAATTGCAAAACCTGCGCCCACACCTCTCCCCTCACCTCCGTCCAAGGCCCCAAAGGAGCCTTCCACATCCATCACAAATTTACCTGCACTTCCACACATGTCATTTACTGTATCCATTGCTCCCGTAGTGGTCTCCTCTACACTGGGGAGACAGGACGCCTACTTGCAGAATGCTTCAGAGAACACCTCCAGGATATATACACAAAGCAACGCCACCACCCCGTGGCTGAACACTTTACCTCCCCCTCCCACTCTGCCAAGGACATGTAGGCCCTTGGCCTCCGCCATCGTCAAACCCTTACCACCCGCTGCCTGGAAGAAGAATGCCTCATCTTCCACCTTGGAACCCTCCAACCACATGGGATCAGTGTGGATTTCGCCAATTTCCTCATTACCCCTCCCCTCACCTTATCCCAGATCCAACCTTCCAACTTGGCACTTCCCTCTTGATCTGTCCTACCTGTCCACCTTCCTTCCCACCTATCTGCTCCACCCTCCTCTCCGATCTATCACTTTCATGTACCTATCGCACTCCCAGCTACCTTCCCCCAAGCCCCACCCCCCTCCCCTTTATCTCTCAGCCCCCTTGGCCCACAAGCTTCATTCCTGATGAAGGGCTTATGCCCGAAACGTTGATTCTCCTGCTCATCGGATGCTGCCTGACCAGCTATGCTTGTCCAGCACCACACTCTCGACTCTACAAGATACACACAAGTCCCCAAGGCTTATTTGACAGACCTTTGAAACCCATGAACTTGAAAACTTAGAAGAACAGTGATAACAAATTCATGGGAACACCACCAACTGCAAGATCCCTCCCAGACATTTGCTCACCTGATTTGTAACAATATTGCTGTTACTTCACAGTTGTTATATCAAAAATCTGGATCTCCCTCCTTAACAGCAATTGTGGGTATATTTGTACTACATGGAATACAGCAGTGAACCACAGGAAGGTAGTTTACCCTAACTTTCTCATTTAGCGATGGAATACAAATACTGAGATAGCTGGTGACACTTAAATTTTAAGGACAAAAAGGGAATTGTAAGGCTGTTTTTTTAGTTCATTCATGGGGTTTGAACTTCATGGGCCAGGCCAGGATTTATTGGCCATTTCTAATTGTCCTTGAGGTGGTGAGCTGCCTTCCTGAACTGCTACTGTCCATTTGCTTTAGGTCATTCAGCTGTCAGGCCTATTCCATCTGGCTTGTTTAAATCAGTACAGTTAAATCACCAGCGGTATGCAGCTCAGTATCAGCTGAAATCCACAAACAGGCATATACAAACAACAAGCAGACCTTTTTAAAGGCAAGGGCAAAAGCCAGAACAGAGGCTGGTTGGTTGGGAGTTCTTTAGAAAGACCAAAGGACAGAATTTATGACTGAACGGAATGCAGGGGAAGTATTACAACTTACCTGAGAAGATTGTGTTAATAATCAAACCCCACAGTTCCACATGCCATCACAAATGTGTAACTATCCAATTAAATCACCAAGAATAACAAATTGCCTGACTGATTATTGTTAAGCACAAAAAACAATTCACACAGGTTTCATCATTAATAGGAAAATAACTATTTATTCTTATCAAACTTATTTTTTAACAAATGGTAGATAATAAAAGGATTACTAATGTTACTACTATGCAACTTAAACTATACATCTTTAAACCCCAAATATTTGCACTCTCATTCACAAATAAGATTGACAACAAGCATTAAATGTAAAAAGAAATACAGACAGGGAAATCAAAATTCTGAAGATCAAAAGTCCAGATCATAAGGTATGTTGTGCCTCACACTTCTTCTGATTTTAGCTCTAATGACAGTGTGTTGTCTATGCAGCAATGGTTATTTGTGAATTCAATAATTGATCAGATGGAGCTACGTCCTTTCATGTATTAAAATATTTTCTTTTAAATTTCTTGGAATTTATTTTTCTTTTCACTCAAAGAGAGAAGGGGAAAAGAAGCTTTCTGTTTGTCAGCTCTGGATGGTTCTGGTGCTTAGTTCACACCAATCAATAGCAAACTGTGGCTCAATTAATGCAATGGCTATGTCAGGCAGTCTTTCTTTAATTCAAAAACTCCTAGTCCTACTCTGATTAATCAAAGCAACAATCTCATTGCTCAAAAAGCAACATTGGGTAGAATCTCATAGGGGCTTAAGTGACATGTGACAGAATCAGACAAGAGTTCAGCAAGGCCAATCTCGATGTTGAGATCATTTCACTTCATATTTTATGGTGAAAATCTTGCTAGACAGTGACAAGCTGTCAATAGACTGAGATGAACACTTATCAGATACCTTGTTAATGTCACAACTTTCCTTATTAATATTCAACCTCCCAAGTTACTAAATTTGGAAAACACATTAGACATTGGGATAGTCCAAAAAGGAAACCAGACTGAGCACCTGGCAGTTTCAGCTCACTGCTTCCTCTAAGCAACTTCCATTTTGGAAACTGGCCACCAACGTTTCAGGGCATGCTCTATGGATACCAGTCACATGCACCCCCCATATATGGATAGTGGTTTCTGACATGTGCCATCCTCTAGAAATCTTCATAGCACACTCCGATCCATAACAGGATACTTTTGTACTTCAGTGCTGTCCCTTGGACTGTACTGCCAACCATCATTGCAATGTCATAGCAAGGACAAGTGCACTGACGGACACACATCTAGCTCATGGACTGGACATGGGCTGCATCTCCAGATTATTTACTTGCTCCCACAGCACATTGCCTTGCATTTTTGCATGTTTCTCCCCTAGCCAGAGATAACAATCTCAAATTACTGCTGTCCTGCAATATTGCTTAGTGTAGGCATGAAGCCAGGAAAACTTGTCATAGTTGCCAGCAGGCCTCAGTACAGTGAAGTTGGCTCAGAGGTTCCTGATATAGCAAGTCAACGGTAGCCTCCAATACTAATCCAGGCTCTGCTCAGGTGGTCAAAGTCAGGATCCTTTGCTTAATAGCAATGAGGAGTCAAATGATGAGCAGCACACTACCCATCTAGGTCTGGTGCCAAACTCTCCAAAAACTCAATGTAATTTAGACCTAACCAAAACAATGTAAGATTTAGCCTATTGTCTTGTACAGCTATAAATGTCCATCGCTTGTTTTTTTTGTATTTCGGCTACATACAGTGTCTGACTTCCATTCCCGCAGCCTTGGGAAAGCATCCAACATAATCAAAGACCTCTCCCATCCCGGTTATACTCTCTTCCACCATCTTCTATCGGGCAGAAAATACAATGTTTGAAAGTATATACCAATAGATTCAAGATTAGCTTCTTCTCTGCTGTTTATCGGACTTATGAATGGTCCTCTCATATATTAGAATTGATCTTTCACTGCACCTTCTTTATAACTGTAGAATATTCTACATTCTGTTCTATTACCCTGATGTACTTATGTAAGGTATGATTTGTCTAGTCAACATGCAAAATAAAACTTCTCATTGAAACTTGGTATGTGTGACAACAATAAATCAAATCAAATACCAGTTTATAGTCCAAAACAAATGTGATTCAGAAGGGTTTCAGAAACAACGAGAAAAGGAACCTTCAGGTTTCAGGCAGAAGAGATGTGGGACTTCAGAGAAAGAAGGAAGCTGAGGCACCAGAAAGCAGGAGAGGGAGGAGGGCTTCAGACAGAGAAGGCATGGGGGGCCCTGACAAGCAGGTAGAGGAGCTTAATATAGCTAATGAAATATCAAACCGCTATTTGTCAGAGCATGTCAAAACTGCCCACTAAGGGGATAAATTGCACACTGCCTAACTGGTGAATGCACTGTTCAGTTACTCGGTATATTGATTAGATGAATCATCAGGGTCACTCAAGATTGTTGTTTTGAGCATAGTGGAACATATTTTTAACAGAGGATTAACTGCAGCAGTAAAGGATTACAGCACGCTAACTAAAAATAACCTATGATCACAAAGAGGAACTAAATTCAATTAGCTCATCTGGATTTTTACAGTTTCAAACCTACTAATCCATGTGCCTGGTAAAATCCAATTTGGAGTAGGTTTAAATATAACTTTTAAAGTGAATCAATACTGTACACAAAGCTTTACTACCAGTGTCTCAAATTAATGGTTCATTATGTCATGTGATCACAGATTTACAGTAAGATTTGAGCCACAGAGAGATAGAGGAGGAAAGCTGAGTGACTATCAACAGTCTGTTGACAACTATGTGAACCCGTCAGTGGAGCTGAGATGCTGAGCAGTGCTACAAAGATCTGTAGTGCACAATGTAGGAATGAGCTAGTATTGCTGATGCAAATATTTTGCTTCATCCCTGTACCCATATCCTCTTATCTCATCCTGACGAAGTGTTCTGTCACCATCAATCCATAGGAACAATCCTGTTTTGTGTAGAGTTACCACAATTCATTCATAGGCAACTATATTGTGAACTTTGACTAATTTCTTATTTTGTCTCATTCTGTATTCTTGACCCAGACATCATATTGTCAACAATTGAAACAAGACACTCATATCACCCAAACATATGGCACAAAATTGACAGACATGCTTCCCACATACATGCAGAAGAAGGTGTTGATAACTGGAGAAGGAAAGTGTAACGAGGTTAGCCAGGTTGCCCTCATAGAATATTAGTCCCCCGATTGGAGCTGTTAAACTGGTCCAATTGTGGAGCCTTGGCCGACATAAACAGGAATGCTTTGTTCTTCACTGTGCCCTACACCTGCACACACACACGTCATGGGTGCTGGGGAAAATATAAGCAGTACCACTGCTAGGCAGTCGTGTGGGGGAAAGGGGGAGAAAAAAAGAAAGAAAAATATATAACCAGGAGATTTAAAATCTCTTCTGTGCTGGCTGGGCGACAGTCAGTGTGTTAAAAAAGTAAATAAATCAGCAGGTGTACTTTGTTCTTCACTGTGTCTGTCACCTGCACACACATGACATGGATGCGGGGGGGAAAAAAAGCATTACCACTGTTAGGTGGTAGTGTGGGGGAAACATTTAAGAAAGCAAAAAGAAGAAAAAAAGGAAGAACAAAAAATAAACAGTAGTATTGTTATATTTGAGCCCGTGGTATCCACCAACACCCTTGAGCTGTTAAGGGAGAGATGGGCATCGCAGGGAGTGGAGTGTTTATTTCCCCCTCCAACGCTATTTTGATTTAATCCCTGCCCTCCGCCTCACTCTTTTGATCATGCAGCATTGCCCTCTCTCTCAAGAAGGGCACTGCTTATCACTGGCCACTTGGATGTTTCCTTTCTTCCTGGTGGTGGAATATCAATAAAGATTTACACATTTGTTGTTCTTCACTGTGTCCTACACTTGCAAAAACAAAAAGAAAGAAAAAAATAATAAACAGGACCACATTGTTCTTCACTGTGTCTGGCACCTGCACATACATAACATGGGTGCTGGAGAAAAACAAGCACTACTACTTTAGGCGGTAGTGTCGGGGGAGAAAAAACAAGAATGTCAGACGTCCTGTACACTCTACAAAAAAAACAGAAGTGCTCACTCAAAGATCTGGATCAATGTCAAGGATTCTTCATGTGTAAACAAAGGCTGACAGGATACTGGCATCTGTGGAGTTATTTCATTGGTGATGAGAGAAAAGCACGGTCCTGAAGAAATTCACTCATTAGTAGTCATCTTTGAGTTGGGGTAAGCATTTCTAGTGTCATGCTGTTATTTAGGAAGCTTGGCTCATTTCTTCTTGTTGCTGAAGACTGCCCAGTATGGGGAAAGAATGTGTTTTTTTTGTACAAATGACTTGGGGCTTTTGAAAAGCAAGTAACTCTTCTGACAGCTTATGCAGCTGCAGCTTTTTCTAGTAATTAAGAGGTTAACTTGCCCTGAGGCATTAACACTTTCAAGAATTGATGGATTTAGGTTAGGAATATTATGATTCCAAGCCTCTAATTCTGAGACACTATTGGTTTTACTCAGCAAGTACCAGGGGAATCTGTTGGGACTTTTGACTAGGTTAAGACAGCTGGCAGAGTAAGGTGACTTTGAATTAGCCCTCAAAGAGATGCTAAGAGAAGGTTTGGTATGTGGAATTAATGATGCTACCATGCAGAAGTACCTATTAGCTGAAGCCCAACTGAATTTCAAACAGGCACCACAACTGGCTTTATCATTGCAAAATGCAGCAGGGGGACCATATGAGCTGCAGTGTATCCTGATGGAAATAGACATCCTTGCCAGTCTGACTGAGCTTGGGGAATACCACTTGAGTGAAGGTAATTGCATGTCCTCACTCAGGACATATTCTCAACAGAGGGACTCAAGCCAAGCCTTGGCCAAATGCTTCAAACTTTCTTCAGGATTTGGGCTGGCAAGCCACTGGTTGCTGTTGGTACTTGGATTCAAGACAGGCAAGAGTCCCACTACACCTAAATTCAGTAAGAGAACTCATAGGCTGGTATCCAGGAAAGCGAATATTATGGAAAGTCCACAAACACCTGGCTTGGAGCAGCTAAATTGCTTAGCAACATCCAAATCAGAATCAATCAAATGTCCAGTTAAATGATCACCTGGTTCTAAAGGAGGTTGACACTGGTGCGGCTCATTCAGTGATCACAGGACTAGTCTTCAACAAAATTCGCTCTGGACTCCAATCCTTAAGTTTTCACAAGACTTGTTAGACTGAGAACCTATATTGGGGAACACTTACAGATTAGGTTACAACTTTGGTTTTAGTCTCATGAGAAGCAGCTGGTACATTACCACTGATTGCAATAAAAGGCTTGGACCCAAGCTTATTGGGGCAAAATTAGTTGAGAAAGATTCACCTTAATTGGTTGAACATTTTTTTTGCAATTAGATTTGATTACCTCGAAGTTTCAGGGCTATGAGAAGCCAAGATTACCTTACATGTTGACTAGGAAGCAATTCCATGATTCTGCAAGGCCCACGCAACACTATTTGCCTTACAAACAAAAGTATAGACAAATCAGAAGGCTGGAAAGCAAATGAATCATCAAACCAGTTCAGTTTGCAAAATGGGTAGCACCAGTTGCACTGATTATGAAGCCCAATATGTCAGTTTCCCTTTGTGGGGATTTTAAATGGGAAACTAGTTTTCATGGTTGGATAAATTCCTCACATAGAGGATTCATACAAAGCTGGCAGGGAGGCAGTCCTTCATGAAGCAGGACATGAGCTATGTGTACCTGCAACTGTAGATGAGGATTCCCAGAAGTATGATACAAGTATAATACCATAAAGGTTTGTACCAATATATGAAACTGCTATTTCATATCAACCAACGAATTTTTCATCAGATGATACAGAACATTTGACCACCTCAGATCACCATTTATCTTTAAAAACCAAGTAAAAGCAATAAGGTGCACTAATAACTTGGATATAGTCCTTAGATGTTTCTCCCAGGTGGGCTTATGCCTTAGTGTTCCAAGCATCAGAAGTGACTTACTTGGGCTACAGAGTCCACAAGACCAGGTTATATACATTGGAAGGTAGTGAGGATGATCAAAAGTGCCTTGGCTCCCACATCTGTACCGGGGCTTAGGTCTTTTCTTGGGCTGGTGAATTATTACAGAGTTCATACATAACTGGCCTCCATCTTGGCACCTTTGCATCAACCCTTAAAAGGTCAGCCTTGGAAATGGTCAGATAGCCAAGCCATCAAAAAAGTGAAGAAACAGCTGTCATCCTTTAAGGTGTTGGTACTCTATGTTCCTAAGCAAGATCTGTTATTGACATGTGATGTTTCCCCATTGGGGTAGTATTAGCTCATGGTTGGCCCAATGGAAAGGAAAACCCAATAGCATATGCACCAAGATATTAATGCACCCAGTTATGGAATGAAGGTTTGGTCATATTTGGAGTCAGGAAGTTCCAACGTTATGGACATAACTTTGTGATAATAATGATATGCCACCCCTTACTAGGTCTACTTAAAGAGGACAAGGCTGTGCTCCCATAGCTTCAGCTCAAAATCAGCAGTGGGTTCTAATACTAAGTCCATATAATTACCAAGTTGTAACACCCACCAAGAGGCTAAGTAACAAATGTGGCTCAATGCAGACACCTCCCACTGCAGATACACCAGTGGTACTGCTACTGGGAGAGTCTGCAATTGGTTTTAAATATTTGGGGGACACTTCAATCATAGCTGATAATATCAGACTTTGGATGAAGAAAGATCAGGTCCTGGCAAAACTGAAACAGCGCGTGATGATGGAGAAAACTGAAGGCCAGAATTGAAGTGTTTTTGGCCCTGATGAGACCAGATCACAGGATGGCTTATTACTGTGAGAATCAAGAGTGATTGTCCCAAGCAAAGATCACCACCTGATCCTGGCTGAACTTCACCAGGATCATCTGGGGGTTTCCAAAATGAAAATGTTAAGTTATGTCTGGTGACCAGGACTGGATGCAGACACAGCTATGTTCATGGGACAGTGACCATACTGCCAACAAGTTAAAAAAAATACTGACTGCAGCTTCCCAACATTTGTGGGAATGGCTGGGTAAACCCTGGACTTAGTTACATGTCCATCATACAGGTCCTTTCATGGGCTCAATGTTCTTTATCATTGTGGCACCCACTCAAAGTGGCTATAAGTGCACAGACATCATTCATCAAACACTGGGATGACTATATGAAAAACTGCATGCATCTTTTGTAATACATGGACTCCCGGAAGTGTTGGCCACTGACAATGGACCATCATTTACCACCAGGGAATTTGAGTATTTCCTAAAGTTGCATGGTATTCATTATAAGGACGTACCATCCATCATCCATTGGTCTGGCAGAAAACAGTCCAAACTTTGAAGACAGGCTTAAATCAATATCCTATAGCTTCACTAGATACTAACTGTCCCAGTTCTTACTTGATTATAGGTCCACCCATGATGCAACTACAGGGGTAGCTTCAACAGAGCTGCTAACAAGACTCTGCACCAGATTAAACCTGATCTTCCTGGACCAAGGAGGGTGAAATGTCATCAACAACATCAATGCCAGACACAAGACTCCACTAAGAGACAGTTTACTTCAGGAGACAAAATTTGATGTAGGAGCCACAGGAATGCCCCTGCATGAGTAAGAGGCACTGTCAAGGTCAGGTCCAGTGATGTATAAAGTTTGAGCATCTGTGACGGTCCTAAACAAGCGCGTGGACCATATGAAAGCTGACACCTGTCAAACAGTGCAGGAGAAAAATGTGCCCGGCTCTCTGACTGTCTTTCTGACTATTCCAGAACCATGGTTCTCCCCCTCCAAATGTTGAAGGAACCTCTGAAACAGATGTACACAGCAGATGTGAACCTCTTTGCTGCCTGAAAAGGAGCATGTAATTCTTCCGAGATACTCCAGGTGAAAGAGATGAGGCTATTGTGCATTACGTTCTCCTAGTATCAGGCAGAACTTGAGGAACCTGACCCAGTGCTAAAATGTCCCAGGAGGGGCAACAAAAAAAAACCAGCCTATGTCCTCTGACTCAGAGGATGGGATGTACTGATTGTAACAAGGTCAGTCAGGTGAACTTCATAGATTGAGTTCCCTGGTTGGTGCTGTTAACCTGCTCCATTCAGGGAGCCCTGGCTGACAGATAAGTGTCAGGGGTTCTGTCAACTCTGAGGGAGCTGGATCAGCGATAAGGATTCTCCATGTGTAAAAGGGTGACTTAGTGACAGGACATCAGCCTCTGTGGACTTACTTGAAAGGCACACTGGAGTGTTCAAAGTCCCATAAAGAAGGTAACACTATTTTGGGAAGGGCATTTACTTAGGGAATGGCGAGCCATAGGCCTGAAGCTATTAATATCATCCTTTTGTCTACACAACTTTCAAATCCCATTTCTGTCATCTTTAGCATCCTTCTGACATACAAACTGAAGATGGCAAAAGCATAC
The DNA here is from genome assembly GCF_004010195.1 of Chiloscyllium plagiosum. Lineage (NCBI taxonomy): Eukaryota > Metazoa > Chordata > Chondrichthyes > Orectolobiformes > Hemiscylliidae > Chiloscyllium > Chiloscyllium plagiosum. The sequence continues at coordinate 48,030,855 of NC_057735.1, forward strand.
AGTCTTGCTTTCCCTCTTCCTCTCACCTCATCTTTACAATTGTCTCTTCTCCTTTTCAGGTAATCATTCTTCAACCTTCCAATTAAACCTGTTGGACTATAACCTGGTGTTGTGTGATTTTTAACATTCTTCAACCTGGTCAAGTAGTGCAGAAGGACCAAGAGCGGTGATGATAAAGACACACCACACCTTGACTGCATGCTAGCACCACTGCTATTTTATGGCTCTGTTGATTTAAGGTGCAGAGAAGGCCTTTAGTAGAGTGGTATGCTCCTTGTCAGATGTAGGAGATTAGGGAGTATTTCAATGTTCCTGATGATTACAATGTAGGAAGTGTTTGTTTGCAAATCCTAACGGATCAGATGAATCGGTTAGAAGCTACGGAGCTAGGGGATGTGATGGATGGCAGTTTCAGAAAGGTAGAAAAACTGCAGATATAGTCAGGTGAATAGGTTACCTCCAGGAAAAGTAGGCGAGGTAGGCAGTGCAGGAGTCTCCTGTGGCTAACCTCCATCTCAAACAAGTATGCTGTTTTGGAAAATATGGAGGATGATGGACTCTTGGGAATGTAGCACTGACAGCCAGGTTTCTGGTACTGAGATTGGCTATAATGTAATGGGTACATCAGGTTCCAATTGTGATAGGGCACTCTCTAGTCAGAGGCACAGACAAACACTTCTAATCTGACAACAAGACATCAGAATGGTGTATTGTCTCCCTGGTGCCAAGATCAAGGATATCTCAGAATGCAGAACATCCTCAGGAGGGGGACCAGCAGAAGGTCATTGTACGCATTGCAGCTAGCAACATAGGAAGAGAAGAACCAGGTTCTGAGGAGAGAATATAGGAAATTAGGTACAAATTTAAAAAGTAGATCCCCTTCATGAGTAGTAATATCTGGATTATTCCCAGTGCCAGGAGCTGGCTCGAGACACTTCAAAGAAGTGGCTCAGCAAAAAGTACAGAAGCTTGGGTAATGTCCTTCTAACTTTTGTCTTAGTTTACAGCAGTTAACATGACAGCTAGGGCAATTGCATGTTCTTCCTGCAGGAGGTAGGAGCTCAGACTTCCACTGTCCTTTATGACCCCACCTGTGGGAAGTGTACCCAGCTGCAGCTCCTGGGAGACAGTGTTAGGGAGCTGGATGCACTCGGGATTATCAGATACTGAGCGCTTCATAGATAAGAGTTTTGGTGAAGTGGTCATACCTAAGATGCAGGCAGAGAGAAGCTAGGTGATCAGGAAAGGCAAAGGGAGTAGGAGAGAGTGTAGGAATCCCCTGTGGCCATTCTCCTCAAACAAGTATACCATTTTTGATGCTGTTGTGGGGGATGACCGTGCAGGGGAAAGCAGCAGTAGCCAGGTAGATGGCACTATAGCTCTGGGGCACAGCAGGAAAGGGCAAAGGAAAACAGGACCTTAGTGATAGGAGACTTGATAGTTAGGGGAAACAGAGATTCTGTGGTCACAAACAGAAATCCAGGATGGTGTTACTTCCCAGGTGCCAGAGTCCAGGATGTCTCAGTGGCAGCAGAATCCTCAAGGGGAGGGTGAGCAGTCAGAAGTCATTGTGCATGTTGACACAAATGACATAGGTAGAAATAGGGATGAGGTCCTGCAGAGTGATTACAGAGCTAGGAAAAAGGTTAAAAATCAGGACCTTGTTGGTAATCTCCTGGATTATTTTCAGTACCATGTCTCGTGAGGGTAAGAACAGGAGGTTATGGCAGATGAATGCATGGCTAAAGAATGGGACAGGGATTCAGATTTTTAGAACACTGGGATCTTTTCTAGGTCAGAGGTGAATGTGTCCAAGAGGGATGCGTTGCACCTGAACTGGAAGGGGACCAATATCTTGGCGGCCAGGTTTGCTAGTCCTGGAAGGGAGGGTTTAAACTAGATTAATAGGAGGGTGGGATTCTCAACAGCAAGGCAGCAAGTGCAAGGCTCAGAGATACAGTAATCAAATTAAGGGCAGCTCAGTGGTTCAGTACTGCCTCATAGTGCCAGGGATCAAGGTTCGATTCAATCCTCGGGCGACTGTGTGGAGTTAGGTGCATTAGTCATGGGAAAATTTAAAGCAATAGGTTAGGGGAATGGGTCTAGGTGGGATACTCTTCAAGAGGGTTAGTGTGGACTTGTTAGGCCAAATGACCTGTTTCCACACTGTAGGGATTCTATGAAATAATAAGTTGGAGAGGTCAGGCTGGAACACGACAGGAAGCAAGGAATGCCTGTTGGATTAAGTAGCATCTATTGCAATGCAAGAGAGCTGACAGGTAAGGCTGAACTCAGGACATGGATATATATGTGGGACTTAGATATTATAGCCATTACAGAAACATGGTTTATGGAGGGACAGGACTGGCAGCTTAATGTGCCAGGGTACAGGTGCTTTAGGTGGTAGAAGGAGGGGCCAGATGGTAGAAGGAGGGGAAGGAGAGTTGCAGCAGTAATCAGATGAAATAACTGTAGGACCCTCCAGTGAGGCTTTGTGGGTGGAGCTAAGTAGTAAGAACAGAATGGTGACATTATTGGGGTTGTACTAAAGGCCCCCAAATACTCAACAGGAATTAGAGGAACAAATATGCAGGGAGATTGGGGAGATCTGCATGAGCAATAGGGTTGTCATAGGTGATTTTAATTTTCCTAACAGACTGAGATTGCCAGAAAATTAAGGCCTTAGACAGGTTGGAATTTAAGTGCATTCAGGAAAGTTTCCTCAAGCAGTATATAAAGGCCCCTATTTGGGAAGGGGCAAAACTCTACCTACTCTTGGAAAATAAGGCAGGACAGTTGTCTAAGGTGACAGTCGGGGAGCACTTTGAGACTGATGACCATAGTTCGATTGATTTTAAAATAGTTAATGAGGGGCAAAACTAGTCCCCAGGTTCAAGTTCTAAATTGGGGCAAGGTGAATTTTGATGGAATTAGACAGGAGCATGCAGGGGTTGATTGGAATAGTTTGTTTGCAGACAAAGGAACCTCTGGCAAATGGAAGGCCTTTAAAAGTGAGATAGCTAGAGTTCAAGGTCTGTGTTCCTGTGAAGGGAAAGGTCGGCAGGAATAGGGAACCCTGGATGATGAGATATTGAGGCTTTGACCAGGTGGCTTGGCTCTGGTAGAGGCAGCTGAGAATGAGGAAATCCCTGGAGGTATGCAGGGAATACAGGAGCTTACTGAAGAAGGAAATCAGGATGGCAAAAAAGCTAACAAGATAGCCTTGGCTGAGAAGATTAGGGTGAATCCAAAGAGGCTCTTTAAGTATATTAAAGGGAAAAGAATAACTAGACAGAGGATAGGGCCCTCAAGGACCAAGTGGACATGTACATATAAAACTGCAAGAGATGGACAAGGTTCTCAAAGAATATTTCTGCTGTGTGTTTACCATGGAGAAAGACATGAAGACTTGGAAGTTCGTGGTGATATCTTGGGGACAGTCCATCTCACAATAGAGGTGGTGTTGGATGTATGAAGGTGGATGAATCTCATGGTCCTGACCAGATATATCCAAGAACACTGCAAGAAGCTGGAGAAGAAATTAAAGGGGCCCTGGCTGATATTTTTGCATCATCATTAGCCATGGGCGAGGTCCCGGAAAACTAAGGCAGTGAATGTTTTGCTATTCAAGAAAATCTGCAAATAGCTTGGGAACTATAGATCAGTAAGCTTAACATATGTGGTGGGTAAGTTACTTGAAGACAGAGAGGATGTCCATGCATTTGGAAAGACTGTTTCATTGGGAGTAGTCAGCATGGCTTTGTGCATGGGAGATCATTCTTACAAATTTGTTCATTTTTTGAAGTGACCAGGAAGGTTGACGAGGACAGGTCAGTAGATGTAGTCCATATGGATTTCAATAAGACCTTTGATACAGTTCCAAATGGTAGGCTGCTCTGAAAGGTTAGATCGCATGGAATCCAGGGTGAGCTGGCAAATTGGATACACGATTGGCTTAATGGTAGGAAGCTGAGGGTAATAGTGAAAGAATGCTTGTTGGATGGAGGTCTGTGACTAGTGGATCGGTGTTGGACCCATTGCTGTTTGTTATCTATATCAAGGATTTGGATGAGAATGTACAAGGCATGATTAAGTTTACTGATAACACTAAAATAGAAGGTAACATGGACAGTCATAAATTGCAGCAGGACAGCTTGATCAGCTGGGGGAGTGGGCTGAGAAATGGCAAATGAAGTTTCTTACAGATAAGTGTGAGGTCTTGCATTTTGGAAAGTCAAATCAAGGTAAGAGTTTCATGGTGAATAGTAGGGCCTTGTGTAGAGGAACAGAAGGATCTCGGAGTTCAGGTGCACAGTTCTCTGAAAGCGGAGTCACGGGTAGACAGGGCAGTGAAGGAGGCTTTTGGCACACCGGCCTTCATCAGTCAGGGCACTGAGTATAGAAGGTGGAAAGTTATGTTGCAGTTATACTGGACTTTGGTGAGGCCGCATGTGGAGTATTATGTTCAGTTTTGTTCACTTTATTATAGGAAGGATGTTATTAAACTGGAAAGGGTGCAGAAGAAATTTACAAGGATGTTGCCAGGACTCAATGGTCTGAGTTATAGGGAGAGGTTAGACAAGCTAGGACTTTTTCCTTTAGAGCGTAGAAGACTGAGGGTGGACTTAGTGTATAAGATTATGAGTGGTACGGATAGGGTGAATGCACTCAGCCTTTTTCCCAGGGTTGGGGAATCAAGGCATTAGGGGAGGGGAAAAAATAATAGGGAACCTGAGGGGCAACTTTTTTTAAACTGAAGGTGATGCTCCTCATATGAAATCAGCTGCCAGAAGTGGTTGAAGTGGGTACATTAACACTTAAAAAGAATTTGGACAAATGCAAGGATAGGAAAGGATTAGAAGGATATGGGCCAAGTGCTGGGAAGTGGGGTTAGCGTGGGTGGACATTTTGGTCGGCATGGACCAGCTTAGGCCAAAGAGCCTGTCTCCATACTATATGACTCTAGTGAAGGTAGGAATGGAGGATAGAGCAGATGAAAGTATGGCTGGGTTCAGGTGAGGAGCCAAATATTTAGGGCATTAGAATCTCTTGTGGTGTAAAAGTGGCATGTATAAGAAGGATGGATTGCACCTGAACTAGAAGGGGACTAATATACTGCAGGGAGATTTGCTGATGTTGCTAGGGAGGATTTAAATGACTATGAATGGGAGGGGTGGGACCTAGGGAGAACGTGAGTAAGGAGATCAGTCTGAAACTAAAGTACAAAGAACAATATAGCGCAGGAACATGCCCTTTGGCCCTCAAAGCTTGTGCTGCCACATTCTGCCCTTCCATACTAAAACAGTCTTGACTTACAGGATCCATATCCCTCTATTCCATTCTATTCATGTATTCATCCAGGTGTTGTTTGAATGGTGTGATTGTGTTGCTTCCACCACCACCTCTGGCAACTTTCTTGCACATCTTTGAAACATCATGCACTTGGATCTAGAACTGGTGTCCCCTAGTAATTGATGTTTCCACCCTGGGGGGGGGGCGAACCTCATACTTTCCACTCTATCCGTGCCATTTACAACCTTTAAACTTCTATCAGATCAGCCATCAACCTCCTGTGCTCCAGTGAAAACAAAGGCAGTCTATCCAACCTTCATAACTGAAATGCCCGTACCAGGCAACATCCTGGTAACCCTTTTCTGTACCCTCTCCAAAGCATCTACATCCTCTGGTAGTGTGGTGACCAGAACATAACTACAAGGAGTAGGCCATCTGGCCCTTCGAGCCTGCACCACTATTCAATAGGATCATGGCTGATCTTTTTGTGGACTCAGCTCCAATTATCTGCACTCTCACCATATCTCTTAATTCCTTTACTGTTCAATAAAAACCTTTTAGCTTACAATGTATATTGAAGTAGCATCAACTACTTCACTGGGCAAGGAATTCCATAGATTTACAACCCTCTGGGTGAAGAAGTTCCTTCTCAATTCAGTCCTAAATCTGCTCCCCCTTATTGAGACTGTTCCCTCTTGTCCTAGTTTCATCTGGCAGTGGAAATATCTTCTCTACGTCTATAGTATCTATTCCCTTCATAACCTTGTTTCTATAAGATCCACGACCACCCCCACCAACCCTCCGCCCGCCATTCTACTAAATTCCAAAGAATATAATCCCAGTCTACTCAGTCTCTCCTTATAAGCCAACCTCCTCAACTCCAGAATGAACCTAGTGAACCTCCTCTGCATTCCCCTAGTGCCTGTATGTCTTTTCTCAAGTAAGGAAACCAAAACTGCACACACCACTCCAGGTGTGGCCTCACCAGCACCCTGTATAGCTCCAACATAACCTCCCTGCTTTTAAACTCAATCCCTTTAGCAAAGAAGGATAAAATTCCATTTGCTTTTCTAATTCATTGTTGTACCTGCAGACCAACCCTCTGATTCATGCAGAAGGATACCCTGGTCCCTCTGCATAGCAGCATGCTGCAACGTTTTACCATTCAAGTCATCCTTTTTACTATTACTCCTACCAAAATGGATGACTTCATATTTATTAACATTGTATTCCATCTGCCAGACATTTGCCCACTCAAAGTATCTATGTTTGTCTGCAAAGTTTCACAGTTCTCTGTACACTTTGCTCTGCCACTCATCTTAATGTCATCTGCAAACTTTGACACTACACGTGGACCCCAACATCAAATCTATATAAATTGTGAATAATTGCAGTCCCAATACTGATCCCTGAGGCACAACACTAGTTATTAATTGCCAGCCAGAATAGCAATTCATTTATCCACACTCTTTGCTTCCTGTTAGTCAATCAATCCTCTAACCATGCTAATACTTTACCCATAATGCCATGCATCTTTATTTTATGCAGCAGCCTCATGCGCAGCACCTTGAAGGCCTTTTGGAAATCCAGGTACACCACATCCACTGGGTCCCCGTTGTCCACCTTGTTTGTAATGTCTTCATAGAATTCCGAAAGATTTGTTAAGCATGACCTGCTTTCATGAACCCATGTTGCATCTGTGCAACAGGACAATTTCTATCTAGATACCTTGCTATTTTTTCCTTGATAATAGACTCAAGCACCTTTCCCACTACAGAGTTTAAGCTTACCAGTCTATCATTCTCCATCTTTTGTCTACCTCCCTTTTTAAACAGTGGCGTCACATTTGCTGTTTTCCAATCTGCTGGAACTGCCATAACAAATTTAACAATACAAATTATTACCTTGAGGCTCTGCAGTTTGGACCTTTAGTCTTCAAGCTCTCTCAGCAGAACTTCATTCCTAGTTCATGTAAGTCAATGGTTGCTCCATGGATCAGAATTTTCCCCAAAGTTCACCTCCAGTCACAAGATGATGCCCTTATTCCTACCACAAGAAAACTCTTCCAACACTGAGCCAGGGTTGCCGAGAACAGTATCTACTCTGCTAATGGTACTACCCTCTACTACATTCCTTATTACTCACCTCGCTTGAATGGCTTCCTGCCCCATCATACAATGACCAGTTTATCCATCCATCCTATAGTTCTTGTTCTCATCCAATATGTAGCAAGTGATTTACAACCATTTGCCAAAGCTAAGGGTCAAAGTGCCTCCATTCCAAAACTTGGATCCTCATATCTACCTTTTCTCAGTCATATCCTCCTCTGCCTGTGCACTGACCAGCCTAAAATCCAAACACTATGACTGCATCTTTAAACAAATATCCAGTTAACTGTTCCCCACCGTAATGTTTACACCTTGGACTCCAATTTAACAGCAGAAGTGAAGTTCCTCTAGCTGCAAATGCTATGGATATGAATGTTCATACACACAATACTGTCCACCCTTCTTTGCCATGGTTACAGCACAAAAATTGGACAGATATTTCTACCTCACCTTTTGAATCAATTTGTTTGATCAATTAGTTTTTTTTATTGAATCTTAACTAAAACTTAAGATTTTAATTGTATTAAACAGTTTACCTTCTTTCAGTTACTAATTTTATAAAACTATAATTTCTAGTCCACAAACAAAACTCTGGTCTGTCTCAGTTCACATTCTTTCAATTTAAAAAAACTCCAGCCTCTCCTCAATTATCTCGTACATTCTTACCTCAGTGTCTGACTGAAGGTAGCTTTTGCTGCCAAAAATAAAGCTTGTTAGTTGCTTAACCCTTTTACTCTCCCTTTGTGTTCTTTCCCTATGTCATGCACTGTTGAAGATTTTCCTTTGCAACTGTTCTTTTTTTGAAACACAGATGCTCCTCCTTCAGTGCTCTGTGCTGACTGAGGATTTTCTCACACTTAGTTCATCATTTCAAATGAACGGAAGACAAGCCACCTCCCACCCATATGCTACCAGGTCCACCACCAGTAAAATTCCAAGGGTCATCATTGACCAGAAGTTGAATTGATCAGTCATATTAAAACAACAACTAGGAGGTGTGAGGTAGTGGTAATATCACTGCACAAATAATCTAGTGGTTAATGTTCTGGGTATAGGGATTCAAATCTCATCATAGCCATTGGTGGAATTTGAATTTAATTTATGTGAAAAATAAAGCTAACCCAAATAAATAAAGTGCTGATAATCATGACAACCATCAGTAATCTTTGGGGAAAAAAATCCTGCCTCGTTCACTAATGTCCTTTAGGGAAGGAGAATCTGCCAGCATTGGACTTCAAACCCACAGAAGTGTGGCTGACGTGGAACTGCCTTTTGATATGGACAGTATGCCATTTGGTACAAGGGCAATTAAGGATGGACAACAAATATTGTCTTTGCCAGAAATAGACATATCCCATGAAAAGGTAAAAAGAAAAACAGAGTAGAGGTAGATAAATGGTTCAGCTCCTGATTCTGCAAACCTCATGACCATTTAAAAGACTCAAATCTGGTGTGTGATGAAATACCTGGGATAGGTGTAACCAAACATAAGACACCTACAACATGAAAATAAATGTTCTTGATCAAAGCTGCTCATGTCACTGAATGCAATGTTCAGCCCCAAACCAGCATGCTACACTGTTATCTATGATCACAGCTATCTACTATGACAGCAGCTTCTCCTTATCTTGAGCAACTAAAACAGGAAAGAACAGTGATACCATGTGAACATCATTCAAGGTTATACAGTATACTAACTTTGGCATACAGTGTTGTGTCTTCATTAATGCTGGATTAGCATCTAAAACTAACATCATTGCAGAAGCACCAACATGACATCAACTTTAATGTACACAATATTCCAAGTGTGGCCTAACTAAAGTTCTAAATAGTTGCAGCATATCTTGTCTATCCTTATACTCAATTCCCTTCCAATGAAGGTAAGCATGCCATAAGCCTTTTTTTTTAACCTTTATCTA
>NC_057735.1:48040673-48057696 GCF_004010195.1 Chiloscyllium plagiosum
CTTATACTCAATTCCCTTCCAATGAAGGTAAGCATGCCATAAGCCTTTTTTTTAACCTTTATCTACCTGCACTTCCACCTTCAGTGATCTATGGACCTGCACTACCAGATCCCTCTGCATATCAATACTCCTAAGGGCTCTGCCATTCACAGTGTAATACACACTTCCATCTGTACTTGACCTTCCAAAATGCATCACTTCACATTTGTCTGAGTTAAACTCCATCTGCCACTTTTCTGCCTATGCCTCCAACTGATCTGCATCCTTCTGTATCCTCTGACAACCCTCCTTACTATCCACAACTCCACAATCTTTGTATTATCTGCAAACTACTAATTTGACCAGCTACGTTTGTCTCCAACTCTCTTATGTAGATCATGAACAACAGAAGTCCCAACACCGATTCCTGTGGAACACCACTAGTTACAGCTCTCCATTCTGAAAAGCATCCTTCCACCTCTCCCATCTGTCTATGACTAAGCCAGGTTTGTATCCATCTTGCCACCTCACCTCAACACCACATGACTTCACCTTTTGTACCTGTCTGCCATGAAAGATCTTGTCAAAGGCTTGACTGAAGTCTATGCAGACAACATCAACCACTTTCCCTCATCAATCATCATTGTCACCTCCTCAAAAAAATCAATCAAGTTAGTGAGGCATGACCTTCCCCATACAAAACCATATTGTCTATCTTTAAGAAATCCATTTACTTCTAAATGCGCATAGACCTTGTCCCTTAGAATCATTTCCAATATTTTCCCTACCATTGATGTGAAATTCCCAGGCCTGTAATTTCCAGGATTACACCTTCTACCCTTCTTAAACAACAGGACAATATTGGCTATTCTCCAATCCTCTGGGACTTCCGCTGTAGCCAAAGAGGACAAAAAGATGTCTGCCAATGTTCCAGCAATTTGTTCTTTTGCCTCCCTCAATATTCTGGGATAGATCCTATCAGGACATGGGAACTTATCTATCTTAATACTTGCTAAGACATACAACACTTCTTCCTTTTTACTGGCAACTTGGCTTAGAAACTTGATACTCCATTCCCTGAAATCATCCTCTACCTATTCCTTCTCTTTGGTGAATACCGACACAAAGTCTTCTTCTCACATACCTCTTCTGGCTCCACACATAGATTCCCTATTTTGTTCTTGAGTGGGTGAACCCTTTCCTTGGCTATCCTCTTTTTTTTATATTTGTATAAAAAGCCTCAGGATTCCCTTTAATCCTGTTTGCTGATGACTTTTCATGACCCCTTTAGCCCTTCTAATTCCTTGTTTAAGTTCTTTCCTACTTTCCTTTTACACTTCAAGGGTTTTGTCAGTTCCCATCCTCCTGGACCATACGTGTGCTTGCTTTTCTTTACTGACCAAGATCATAACATCCCTGGTCATCCAAGGTTCATATAACTTGCCATACCTATCCTTCATTCTCACAGGAATGTGTCACTCCTGAACTCTTATCAACTGCTGTTTGAAATACTCCCACATGTCTGATGTAGATTTACCCTCAAACAGCCGCCTTCAATCAAACTTTTCCAGTTCCTGTGTAATATTGTTGTAATTCACCTTTGCTGAAAATGTGTTGCTGGAAAAGCGTAGCAGGTCAGGCAGCATCCAAGGAACAGGAGAATCATCGTTTCGGGCATAAGCCCTTCCTGAAGAAGGGCTTATGCCCGAAACGTCGATTCTCCTGTTCCATGGATGCTGCCTGACCTACTGCGCTTTTCCAGCAACACATTTTCCGCTCTGATCTCCAGCATCTGCAGCCTCACTTTCTCCTGTAATTCACCTTTGCCCATTTTAACACCTTCACCTGAGGACTGCTGTTATCCCTATCCAGGAGTATCTTAAAACTCATGGTAATTTGGTGACTACTCCCGAAATGTTTCCCCAGTGAAACTTCACTCACCTGGCCGGGCTCATTTCCCAAAGCCAGGCGCAGTATAACCCCTTCGCTTGTTAGACTATTTATATATTGTGTCAAGAATCCCTCCTGAACGGTCCTTACAAATTATGCCCCATCCAAGCCCTTCGCACGTAATGAGCCCCAGTCAATATAGGGGAAGTTAAAATCACCCACCACAACAACCCTGCTGTTTTTACAGCTTTTCAAGATCTGTCTATATATTGCCTCCCCTACCTTCCATGGTTTGTTGGGAGATCTGTAGTATATGCTCAGCATTGTGGTATTACCTGTCCTATTCTAGAGTCCAACCATAATGCCTCGTTGCATGAGTCCTCTGATGTATTCTCCCTCAGTACAGCTGTGAGATACACCTTTACCAGTAAAGCAACTCCCCCATCCCTGTTATCTCCCTTTCTATCACACCTGAAACACCTAAATCCTGTGACATTCAGTTGCCAGTCCTGTTCCTCTTTCAGCTACATCTCTGCAATAATGTCATAGTTCCAAGTACTAACCAAAGCTCTTAAATTCATCCATCTTGCCTATTATACTTCTTGTGTTGAAACACGTCAATGTCAGACCACATTCCTTACTGTCTTCAGCAACGTTTCCCTGCCTGTTCTTGTTCTTACTCATGTTTGCTTTGGTTTCTACCTCTTCCTCAATTTCTGCAACTATTACCCTAATCCTCTGGTTCCCATCCCCACCACACTCGTTTAATCTCTCCACCACTATTCTATCTAGTATCCCCCTAGAACATCAATTCCAATCCTGCCCAGGTGTGGCCCATCCAATTTGTACAATTCCTACCTCCACTAGAGCTAATTCCAATGCCCCATGAATCTGAAAGCCTCCCCATTACACCATCTTTTCAACCACATGTTCATCCCATATATCCTGCTATTTCTACTCTGACTAGCTCATGGCACTGGTAGTAATCCTGAGATAAACACATTTGAGGTCCTACGTTTCAATTTTGTTCCTAATTCTCTATATTCTGCTTTTAGCGTCTCATCCTATTTTTTAACCTACGTCATTAGTACCAACTGTTCACCCTCCCCCTCCAGAATGTCCTGCAATTGCTCTGAGATATCCAGGACCCTAGCAGCAGGGAGGCAACACACCATCCTGGACTCTCGTTTGCAGCCACAGAAATGCCTATCCATTCCCCTTGCAATTGAATCTCCTATAACTACATTAACCCAACCAGGGTGCCATGAATTTGGCTGCTGCTGTTATCCCTGAGAGGCCAGTCCCCTCAACTGTATCCAAAATGGTATGCATATGTTTTGTAAGGGAATAGCCACAGGAGATTCCTGCACTGTCTGCTTTGCCCTCCTACTCTGCCTGGTGGTCACCCATTCCCTTCCTGCCTGTGGAATCTGAGTCTGTGGTGTGCCCACCTCAGTATACGTGCTATCCACAATACTCTGCCTCGCAAATGCTCCACAGTCTCCCCAGACGCTGCTCCAACTCTGAAACTCAGGCTTCCGGGAGCTGCAGCTGAAGACACTTGTTCTTACACACATGTAGATCCCCGACACTGGAAATGTGCATGGTTTCCCATGTCAATCAAGAAGAGCAAACTACGATTTAGAGCTCTCCTGCCATGTCTTATCCTTTAAGTTAATTAATCCTCACAATGTTAAATAATTTTCATCCTAAGTTGAAGCTTCTGATGCTTTCTGCTCCAATAACAATACCAATAATTATTTTCAGTAACAGTGTAGGATTGCGCTCCTTTACCTGCTGGAAATCTCCCTGCTGACTTTCCTCTCACAATGTTCTGTCTCCTCTGAACCTTGCCACTTTTATTTGATTGCAGAAGGAAGGAGGGATGGAAACTCTACAATAATGTAATGTTTGGGGCTAACTGTTCCTCAACAGCAGGTTCTTCCTGGGTATCCTTCACACCCACACTGATTGAAGTCCACTCCCAGAATGCTAACAAGCGATGACTCAGCATCCTCTGGTTTAGTGCATCGGGACAACGCAGAGAATGAGATAGGACTGATAAATTAAACTCTCTTTATTTCAATGCAAGAGGCCTAACAAGTAAGGCAGATAGTTGGGAACATGGGACAGGATACCATAGTGATTATAGAGATGTGGCTCAGGGATGGATAGGATTGGCAGCTTAATAGTCCAGGGTATAGATGCTAAAGGAAGGTTAGAAAGGGGCGGGTGCAAGGGGGGGGGGTGGTGGAGAGTGGCATTTTTGATTAGAGATAACATTACAGTTGTACTTAGGGAGGATATTCCTACGAATACATCCATATTTGGGTGGAACTGAAATAAGAAAGGGATGATCACCCTATCGGGATTGTGCAATAGACCCTTCAATAGTCAGCAGAATTGAGAAGCAAATTTGGAAGGCGATCTCAGTTATCTGTAACAATAATAGTGTGATACTGGTGGGGGATTTTAACTTTCAAAACATAGATTGAGATTGCCATTGTGTTAAGGGCTTGGATGGAGAGAAATTTATGAAGTGGGTACAAAACTTTTCTCATTCACTATGTCCATCTACTGACTAGAGAAGGAGCAAAACTTGACCTACTCTTGGGGAAATAAGACAGGGCAAGTGAGTGAGCTATCAGTGTGGGAGCACTTTGGGGCCAGTGATCATAATTCTATTAGATTTAAATTAGTGATGGAAAAGGATAGACCAGATCTAAAAGCAGAAGATCAGTTTTTGATGGTATTCGGCAAGAACTTGCCCCAGTTGATTGGGGATTGATATTTGATGGTAACGGGACAGAATTAGTGATGGAAAAGGATAGACCAGATCTAAAAGTTGAAGTTCTAAACTGGCAGAAGATCAGTTTTTGATGGTATTCGGCAAGAACTTGCCCCAGTTGATTGGGGATTGATATTTGATGGTAACGGGACAGCTGAAAAATGGAAAGCCTTCTAAAATGAGATAACGAGAGTCCAGAGATAATATGTTCCTGTGTGGGTGAAGAGCAAGGTTGGTGAGTGTAGGGAATGCTGGGTGATTAGCAGAAATTGGGCTTTTGCTCAGAAAAAAAAAAGAGGTAGATGTCAGGTATAGACAGCAAGGATTGAATGAATCCCTAAAAGAATATAAAGGCAGTAGGAGTATACTTAAGAGGGAAATCAGGAGGGCAAAACGGGGAGATGAGTTAGCTTTCATAGATAGGATTAAGGAGAATACATAGGGCTTCTGCAAATACTTTAAGGACAAAAGAGTAACCAGGGAGGAAATAGGGTCGGCATGGATGATTTGGACCAAAGCTATACAACTCTATGACTCTGACTCAAATCGTGACACTGTAAGTATCTTACAGGATCCACAGACCCATGCAGTTTACTGAATCCAATGCCATGTTTCAATTTGCCATGAAACACAAACATATGAATTGCGAGCAGGAATAGGCCCCTCAAACCTACTCCATTAAACAATAAAATCATGTTTGATCTGATAGTGGCTTCAACTCCACATTTTGACTTAGTCCTTTGCCTTCCTTGTTAGTCAAAAATCTATCTATCTCTGTCTTAAAAATATTCAGTGGCTCTATCTCCCTCACACCGAGGAAGAGAGTTCAATCTAAAAGAAAAAAGTCTCCTCATCTATGTATCTTGAACAGTTAACTCCTTTTTGTTCAAAAGTGTTCCCTTTTTATAGACCCTCTCACAAGTGACCACCCTGTCAAGTCCTCTCAGGATCTTGTATACTTCAAGAAGATTGCCTCTCATTCACCTAAATACCAACGTACAGGCTTTTCAAATCAGAACCTCATACTCAATCCTAGGACTCAATGTGAACATTATATGAATGCATTAATGCCTTTGGCACTACCTGTCATGTCTTGCCAATGTAAAAATGATCTGTTCATTTCTACTTTTCAGGTCAGCCAAATATTCCACCTCCCACATATACTGAAGGAGATTATGTTCAGCACTTCACACACCTTGGCATCTGTCACTCTCAAAAGGACACTTCTGTTTCCTGTTAGTTAACCAATCATCTATCCATCTTACTATGTTATCCACTATACCATAATCTTTTGTTTTGGACAATAAATTTTGATTTGGCACCTTTGTTAGTTTTTTTTATTTGTACTTACCCTGTGGGCAACTTTCGCTAGGCCAGTATGTATTGCCCAGCCCTAATTGTCCAGAAGGCAGTTAAGAATCAACCACATTGCTGTGGGTCTGGAGTTACATGTAGGCCACACCAGGTAATAGCAGATTTACTTCACTAAATGACATAAGTGAACCAAAGTTTCTTACGACAATTGCCAGTGTCATATGACCAGCATTATTCCACTTAGGAAAATGCTGACAAGCACTGAGTAAAATGGAATCTGGATATGCTAGACTTCGATTTCCTGAAGGCATTTAGGATATTGCTCAGAATATTTATGCAATACACTATTTTATTCCCTGTAAAAGACAATATTTCAGTCCGCTTTTAAGAAGCTGATGCCTAAACGAGCATAAAACCTCTTATGCAGAAATTAAAAACAAAATAATCATTCAGCTTAATTAGTCTGTCAATTATCCTCCACATGACCAGTAACTCTAATCCTAACATGCCCATTATGAAATCCCTTCATTCTCTATTCTGTCAATCATATATCTAATTTAATTTTAAAAGTTGATGTGGTCTCTGCTTCAATCAGGAATGCACTGTACAAGTGCTGTGTGAAAGGTTTCCCTGCTCTCTGTCCAAAATCTTAATGTTTAATCTTACATTTTTTATGTCCATTCATTCGTGATTCTTTAACCACCTGAATCAGTCTGTTTCTATTTACTCAGTCACATCCCTCCATGACTCTAAGTCTAGCTCGTAGAAATAGGCATACTCTGGGATTATTTTTTTCCTACAGATTAAAAATTGAGGGAAGTCCTATACAACCATAACTGTACATTTGAACAAGACATATTTCCCTGAATGTGAAAGGAAATGAAGTTTAAAATAGAAAAAGAACACTTATGGCGAACAGCAAGAATAAGATTCAGTTAAGAACCAAGAAAATTATGGAAAGTGTAAAAGGAAAATGGAAATGTTTATACAGGAGATGAAGAGAGATTCAAAGAAAATTAGCAATCAAACTAAATCAATTCCTAAAGCAAATTATTGACATTTAAAGTTTCATGTAAGAGAAAACAAATTTTGTATATACAGCAGAGCAAAGTATTAAATGAGTTACAAAAACAGAAATTGCTGGAAAGGCTCAGCAGGTCTGGCAGTGTCTGAGAAAAATCAGTTAACATTTTGGATTGACAGATCTTTCCTCAGGACCCTACTGAAGAAGGGTTACTTGTTCCAAATGTTAACTCTAATTTCTCTCCACAGATGCTGCCAGACCTGCTGAGCTTTTCCAGCAATTTCAGTTTTTGTTTCTGATTTACAGCATCTGCAGTTCTTTCAGTTTTTATTAAATGAGTTAGTTGCCGTTGTCTTCAAAAATAATTAGATGATGCAAAGGTTAGAGTAAATAAGTGATGGAATTTACAGACAGGATAATAGATGGAGACCAACATTACTGAAAGGGCTGGAGAGTGGGGCTAGCTTGGTGGTTCTTTTGGGAGCCAGTACAGACACGATGGGTCAAAAAGTCTTAATCATAGAATCACAGAATTCTATACTTCTGTACTGCAAAATTCTGTTACTGTAAAGCTGGTACAGATATAATGTATTGTAAATTGCCTAAAAAGGCAGAGATCATATCCAGAAGCAATAGTTGGAATACAAAGGGAAGTAGTTAAGGGTGGGATGTCTAAATATTCCCTATACTGTAGGACAGATTATAAGTTTTTTTAAAAGGGCCTTGTAAGAAAGGAATTGCAATATTCATGGACAATTTTAACACAAATTATTTGGACTAAACAAACTTACAAGGTATCCTTGAGGATGAGTTAATTGGTGTATTTGGGAAAGCTTCTTAGAACAATATGTTGTGAGTACATTTTAGTTTAGACTTAATTTATAATGAGGCAGAATTAATAAATGAGCTTATAGTAAGAGTCTCTGAGCAAAAATGCTCATAACATAATTGAATTTCAAATTCAGTTTGAAAATGTGAATCTGAAACAAGTGTCAAATTTAAATGAAGGTATTTAAAAGGGAATGAAAATAGAGTTAGCTACAGTGGACTAACAAAATGGATTAAAAGGTTAAGGAAAGCAGTGGTAGACCTTCAAACAGAGATGTTATAGCTATCACAACTCACTGGGGTACTGCACTTTTAATCTATTTTGTTAACCCATTGAAGCTAATTCTATCTTTATTGCCTTGTAATCAAACTCCACTATTCCTGGAGTCATCACAAATGTTAAAATTTCATTAAACCACTGAATTACCCAATTTAAGCTAACTATCCAATTCAGGCTAAAAGAATATGTACACCAGTTTTTTTATCACTAACCTGGAAAATTACTACTTATTGTAATAAAACTGTTTTTACCCAATGACAAGGAAGAAATATGAATTGCTAACTTATAACTCCATAACTTAAATTCAACACCCTTGTTAAAATCAGTCATAGTTCACACCCATTTATTTTGTGCCATCAACATATGATGTTTGAAATATTGCATGCATTTAAGATACAGTTAAAAATCACACAGGTAACAGTCCAACAGATTTATTTGGAAGCACTAGCTTTTGGAGAGCTGCTCCTTCATCAGGTAGCTGTAGATAAGATAAAACGTATTTCATTTTTATCATGTTGCCCTATATAGAACATGGAACACAGAACATAACAGCATGGGCCCTTTAGCCCTCGACATTGTGCCAACCTTTTATCATACTCTATGATCAAACTAACCTACATACCTTTCATTTTACTACTATCCATGTGCCTATCCAAGAGTCCCTAATGTATCTGACTCTACTACCACTGCTGACAGTGCATTTCATGCACCTACCACTCTCTGTGTAAAGAACTTACCTCCCGAAAAACCTTCCTCCAATCACCTCAAAATTATGCCCCCCTCGTGATAGCCATTTCTGCCCTGGGAAAAAAGTCACTGGCAATCCACTCTATCCATGCCTGTCATCATCTTGTGAACCTCTATCAAGTCACCTCTCATCCTTTTTTGCTTTAATAAGAAAAGCTCTACCTCCTTCAACCTTTCTTCATAAGACATGCCCTCCAGTCCAGGCAGCACCCTGGTAAATCTCCTCTGCACCCTCTCTCAAGTTTCCACATCCCTCCAATAATGAGGCGACCAGAACTGAATACAATACTCCAAGTGTGGTCTAACCAGGGCTTTATAGAGCTGCAGAATAACCTTGTGGCTCTTAAACTCAATCCAGTTGCTAGTGAAAGCCAATATGCTATCCTAACAACCCTATTGGCTTGGGTGTTGCATATTTCAGAGGGCAGGTAGCTCAGTTGTTTGGGTAGCTGATTTGTGTTGCAGAATGTTTTTGATATAGACACACAAGATGAGACAAGTCCCCGAGTATTGTGGGTGAGATGGTTTAAAAAAAAAACAGAAGCACAATTCTAGTATATTCTGGATCATAGACATTGAGTTGTTATCATATAGCTTTCTTTCTCCTGAGTCTTAATTAATGATGTGTGGTTTTGGATACCCTGATTCTTGGTCTTTCACTTGTTGAGAATTTGCCCTTTGCAAGGTGGATCTTTTTTCCCTTTTCAACAATGGAAATTGCAGACAGTGCTGTTGCCAGGAACATTACGAGCAAGACCACTACCAGGGGATTTTCTATTACTTCTCCACACATTTGAGACAGATTGAGGTGCTTTCTCTTTACAGGCTGGAATCTTTTCTGCTATTGTCCATAAACAAGGCTGATCCAGAAACCAATCAAGTACAGGGGTAGTTGTTACTAAGCTGTGTTCTCCTCAGCCCACAATGGTCTACAGAGAAAACAAAGGACTGCCTCTGAGCTAAATTTCCCTGAACGTATAGTTTGTTATTTTAATCAAATTCACCAGATGTTATGACAGACCTTCAGAACAGGTAAGACTTGAACCTGGGGCTCCTGGCACTGAGACAAGCACTACCACTACGCCACAAGAATCCTTAACATTTTTAATCAATCTGTTCAAACCTGTTACAACATATTTCCAGTATAGTTGAGGCTTGAACGTAGGTTTTATGGACCTAGGGAAGGAACACTGCCACTATGCCACAACAGCCCCCAAGAACGTAATTTGTTTTTTTAAAGGGATCAAAGTGTGAATTCCCAACAAATACATCAGTTCTAAGATGTGTAAATAGAGAAACAGAATACCAAAGCAAAGAGATTAAGCTTTTGCTTTTAGGGAGAAATGGTGGTTCAGTGTTAACTCTCTTCTCTTCACAGATGTTACCAAATCTGTTGTGTATTTCTAGTGTTTTATGTGTTTATTTTGGATTACCAGCATTCATGTTATTTGGCTTGCTATTAACTGTGCTGTTGAAGGAAATATTGTGTATTAACAAAGAAGCAACAGCTCACTGATAAACAGATTTGAAAAGGTGACCCTAAAGAAAGTCAAAGTTTTGTTCTTTTCAAGTGAGAAAGAAATTGATTGTAAGTGAGTAACCTAAAACAAATAGGGTTGAAATTGACATGGAGATGCTGGTGTTGGACTGGAGTGGACAAGATCAGAAGTCACATGATACCAGGTTACAGTGCAACTTATTTATTTGAAATCACCTGTTGGTGTCATGTAACTTCTGACTTTGAGGATTGAGATTGTACAAGGTGAGCAAGTGGCTCAGAATTGTCAAGTTTGAATGTATCTGTTTTAGAAGCAAGGAGGAGGGATTTGCCAAAGCTGAAAGGTCCACTAAGGTGGACCTTGACTCATGCTACTAACTTAGGAGCCAGATATAGAACAATAAATGAAGCTGAAACGAGAACTGAAGAAGGGGACAGAGTACTTGCAAGAAAGACCATGTTCAGGGACAGCAAATGACTGCAATAAGACAAAGTAAAATTAAAATTAAAATAGAATAACTGGAGTGAAGCATAGAATGTGGAAAGAAAAAAGCGAATAGAAAGCAAAAGTATTACTGAGTAAAAGATTAAAAGAGAAAGCTAACCAGAAGATGTGGGCAAAAGATGCAGAATAAACTGGAAACTTTAAAACAGACTGAGTCCAACTGTGCAGCAAAATCAAAATGGCACAATACTGATGAAGACTATCAGAGGAAATACAATATTGATTAGGAGAGGAAATTAAAAGGAACACCAACATTTACACAACATAGCTAAATTTTTAATAGACCTCACAGAGATAAGAGGTAAAAGGGATTATCTGAAAGCATAGTTGGCAAGGCAGGTTTTAAGGAGATTTTAGTAGGTGGTGTAATGACTCAATGGATTAGTATGCGGAAACCAAGCCCTGCTATTCCCAGACCATCATAAAAGTTAAATGATTTTAAAGGGTATGCAAAATTCCCCTACTTATATGACTTTCAACCCCTGATCAGTAGGAAGCACAGACTAGGTTTCTGGTCTTCATTCTGTTGATCTATTTATGGTCTCTCAGGTGGCTTATGAGTCCAATCATGGCTTTGAAAGTTCTTCCACACTCAGGATAAGTCGTTCCAGATGGCAGATCGGGCTTTGGTTGTTGTTGCCTCATTTTCCATTTTCTTCTCTTTTCTTCTAGTTTTGCACATCTGTTGGCTTTGAAAGTTGCTGTTCATTCTCAGATGATGGTTTGCCAGAGATTACTCCTTGGCATTGATTTCCAGCTCAATATGATTCCTCTTTGGAACTAAAGAGGCTGTAAAATGTTTGTAATGCCATTGACAAAGGGGTAGCAGAACCGAGTGGAACAGATCATTCAGGTGCCCACAGCAAAAGAAAAAGGGAGTATTAATTAAAATAGAGGAGAAATGTAGCTTAAGAATAGGCATTGACAGCACAAAATAGGCCAGCTCAGTTTAGAGCAAACCCATACCAACAAAATTGAGTGGGGGGGGGTAGTGTGCAGCAAAATCAAAATGGAGCAATACTGATGAAGTGTTTGTACTCAACATTGAGTCCTGAAGACTGCAAAGTATCAAAATTTAAAATGATTTGTGCATCCAAAACACCTTAGTGCACCCCTTCATTACTTTTACAACCTCTTAATCACACTTACAACCTCTTCATCCTCTGGTATCTTTTCTAAGCAATTTCAGAAGATTATAAGTGTTATAGAGCTGTACAGCATGGAAACAGACCCTTTGGTCCAAACTATCCATGCTGACCAGATATCTTAAATTAATCTAGTCTCATAGTCAGCATTTGGCCCATATCCCTCTAATCCCTTCCTATTCATATAGCCATCCAGATGCCTTTTACATGTTGTAACTATATTAACCTCCACCATTTCCTCAGGCAGCTCACTCCATACACTCCACCCGCTGCATGAAAAAGTTGCTCCTTAGGTACCTTTTAAATTTTTGCCCTCTCTCCATCTGCCACTCCTTGGCCCATCTGATCAAGGTCCCATTCTACTCTAATGGAGCATTCTTCCCTGTCCACTACCCCACCAATTTTGATGTCATCTGCAAACTTACTAGCCATACCTCCAATGTTCCCATTCAAATTATTTATATAAATGACAAAAACCAGTGATCCTTGTGGCACACCACTGGTCACAGACCTCAGTCTGAGAAAGAACACGCCACTACCACCCTCTGTCTTCTATCTTCAAGCCAGTTCTTTATCCAAATGGCTAATTATCCCTATATTCCATGTGACCTAACCTTGCTAACCAGTCTACCATGCGGAGCCTTGTCGAACGCCTTACTGAGGTCCATACAGATCATGTACACTGCCCTGCCTTCATCAATCCTCTTTGTTACTTCTTCAAAAAACTCAATCAACTTCGTGAGACACAATTTCCCATGCACAAAACCATGTTAACTACCCCTAATCAGTACCTACCTTTCCAAATACATGTAAATACCTGTCCCTCAGGATCCTCTCCAAGAACCTGCCCACCACTGCTGTTAGACTCACGAGTCTAAAGTTTCCTGGCTTTCCTTTACCACCTTCCTGAAATAGTGACACCATGTTAGCCAACCTCCAGTCCTCTGGCACCTCACCTGTGGCTATTGATGATACAAATATCACAGCAAGAGGCCCAGTAATCACTTCCCTAGCTTCTCACAGAATTTGAGGGTACACCTGATCAGGTCCTAATGAATTATCCATCTTTATGTGTTTTAATTCATCCAATGTCTGTATTATGGATATTTTCAAGATGTCGCTCTTTCTTTCCTCAAGTTTCCACACCTTTCACCACAGTAAGTACTGTTGAAAAATATTCATTTAGTATTTCCCCACCTCCTGCGGTTCCACACATAGGCAGCCTTGCTGATCTTTGCAGGGCTCTATTCTCTCCCTACTTACTTTTTTGTCCTTTATGTATTTGTAGAATCCCTTTGTATTCTCAATAAGCCTATTTGCCAAAGTTATCTCATGTCCCCTTTTTTCCCTCCTGATTTATCTCAAGTAGACTTCTACTACCTTTACACTCTTCTAGGGATTCACTCATTGCTAACTGTCTATACCTGACATATGCCTCCTTCTTTTTCTTGACCAAACCTTCAATTTCTCTAGTCTCACAGCATTCCCTACACCTACCAGGTTTGATCTACACCCACAATGGACATACTATCTCTGGACTGCTGTTATCTCATTTTTTAAGACTTCCCATTTTCCAGCTGTCCTGTTACCTGCGAGTATCTGCCCCTAATCAACTTATAAAAATTCTTCCCTAATACCATCAAAATTGGTCTTCCCCCAATTTAGCACGTTAACTTTTAAATCCGGTCTATCCTTTTCCACCACTATTTTAAAACAAATACAATTATGACTCCTGGCCCCAAAGTGCTCACCTACTAACACCTCAGTCACCAACCCTGCTGTGTTTCCCAAGAGTAGGTCAAGTTTCGCACCTTCTCTACAGGTACATACACATACTGAAATTTTCTTGCACACAAATTCATCTCCACCCAAGTCCATAATACTATGGCAGTCTCAATCTATGTTTGGAAAATTAAAATCCCCTATCGTTACCATCCTATTATTCTTACAGATAACTGAGATCTCCTTACAAATTTGCTTCTCAATTTCTTACTATCTATTGGTGAGGTCTATAGTACAATTCCAATAAGTGATCATCCCTTTCTTATTTCTCAGTTCCATCCAAAAAAACTTCCCTGGATAACCTCCCAGCAATATCCTCCCTAATTACAGCTGTAATGTTATCCCTAATCAAAAGTGCCAAGCCCCCTCCTTTCTTGCCACCCTTTCTATCCATCCTGTAGCTTCAAAATGCTGGAACATTAAGCTGCCAGTCCTGTCCATCCCTGAGCCATATCTCTGTAATTGCTATAATATCCAGTTCCATGTTCACAACCAACCCAGAGTTCACCTTCTTTACCTGTTCGGTCTCTTGCATTGAAATAAATGCAGCTTAATTTATCAGTCCCACCTCATTCTCTGCTATTTCCCGGCTTTCGCTGACTGACTGTTTGTTTGACTTGCTTCTTTTCCCAATTGCACCACTCTCAGACTGATCTCTTTGTTGTCTCGCTATCCCCTGGATCCCACAGCCCACCCACCTCCCACTACCCCACTAGTTTTAAAACCTCCCAAGCAACTCTAGCAAATTTCTCCTCCAGTATATTAGTCCCCTTCCAATTCAGCTGCTTTCCGTCCTTCTTATACAGGTCACTTGTACCCCAAAAGAGATCCCAATGATCCAAAAATGTGAATCCTTTGCCCCTGCAACAGCTTCTCAGCCATGGATTCATCTGCTCTATCCTCCTATTCCTAACCCGTGGCACCAAGAGCAATCCAGATATTACTCCCCTCGAGGACCTACTTTTTACTTTTCTGCCTAATTTCATGCATTCTCTCCTCAGAACCTTGTTCTTTTCTGCAACTACACCATTAGTTCCAATGTTTACAATGACTTCCGTTGGTCTCTCTTCCCTTTGAGAATATTCTGCACCTTTTCTGAGATATCCTGAGGCAGGCAACACATCATTCTAATGTCTTGTTGTCAGCCACAGAAACATCTGTCTGTACTTTTGACTACAAAGTCCCCTCTCACAATCGATTGCTTGGAACCTAACATACCCCTTGTTACATTACAGCCAATCTCAGTACCAGAAACCTGGCTGTCAGTGCTACATTCCTCTGAGAGTCCATCACCCTCTACATTTTCCAAAACTGTATACTTATTTAAGAAGGTGATAGCTACAGGAGACTCCTGCACTATCTGCCCACCTCTCATACTTATCCTGGAGGTAACCTATCTACCTGACTATATCTGCAGTTTTTTTACCTTTCTAAAACTGCCATCCATCACATCCCTGAGCTCCTGTAAATTCCTCACTGCCCCTAACTGCTATTCCAACCAATCCATGTGATCCAATAGGAATTGCAACCAAACACACTTTCTACAGACGTAATCATCAGGAACATTAAAAGTCTCCCTATTCTCCTAAATCCTACAGGAAGAACACACCACTCTACTAAAGGCCTTCTTTGCACCTTAACAATCTAGACTCCCAAAAAATAGAATAGTCTTACTGCTCTAAAAACACTGCTCTAGGATAACTTAGTACCTGCATTTTATATTTTTAAAGTTTAATCAAGAGACAGATCTCAATAAAACATATAATCAAACAAAACCCACTCTACTCATTACTGAAGATTTACAGTAAAAAAAAAGGTCAGGTTACACTTTTAAAAAGACACTTAGCTGTTCCCCTGCTGAAGTCCCCACACAGGTATCTCAAACGGTCAGCTGCAATTTTTGCTGTTTGTTTATTTTTCTTAGAATAACTCCAATATCTAGAGATACTTGAAACTAACAGCGGAGGCAATCAGCTGTGAAGGTTCATTGATTGGTCAGACAGTTCTGCAGGTTCACTACTCGCTTTTTTTCACCTCCCACATAGTACTTTCTTTATCTCACTTCGTCATTTTTAAAGTGCTATTGTTTTGATCTCTTTTTTAAGTTCCAAAATGATGGAAAGCTTACAAAACAATAATTACTTAACTGCTCCAAGAACTTGGGAAATCAGCTCCAACACTGAAAATAACTCAAAAATGGAGCAGCTCTTAAGCCACAACTTTTTCCAGTCCTCCATCTTGTCTTTTTTCCAATCCTCCATTTTGGATTGCATTAGGAGTGGTGGCTACAGTACACTACATTGAAATTATACAAGTAAGTCATTGTTTTAAATAGAAGTTGTGTCTGAGGCATAATAGTGAGGATAGTGAGGAGGTAAAAGTTCAAGTGACCACTCATAACATTGAGTTTTTAATCCCCTTACTGTTCAAGGCCTCAGACACATCTTCTATTTGAAGCAATTACTTATTTGTACTTATTTCAATCTAATCTACTGTACCTATCACTCATTTTGCAGTCTTCTCTATATTGGGAAAACCAAATGCAGACTAGGAAATGCCTCATGGAAACACTCCTTAAGAATAACCCCAACCTTCCAGTCATATGCGATTTCAACACACCTAGGAATTTTGCATTTCCTAGGCCTGCTGCAGCATTCCAGGGAAGTCCAACACATGCTGGAGGAGCAGCACTTCATTTTCTGCTTAGGCACCTTAAAGGTAAAGTTGCCATAGTGCTGCTCTCTCATTAGAGAATAACCGATGGGTGAGTTTTTGTCAGCATATGTCAGGCAAGAAGGGAGAGTGAGAAGTCAGGAACGTGATGGTAAGCTCAGCCAGTGTGGTAATTGAACTCATGCTATTGGCAGCATTCCAAGTTGCAAATCTTCCATCCAGCCAACTGAGACACTTTAGGCACTTCATAGCATTCAGGATTCAATATTGAGTTAATTAACTTCAGACCATGAAAATTATACTCAATGTTGCGTTCCACTACATGGGGTTTTAGTAGAGCTGACCTATTTTTTGTTATTAGCACCTACCATTAACACCTATCCTTCATCTACATCTCTCCCGTACTACCATTAGCATGCATGTTGCCTTTTGCTCTGTGCATCTTCACCACTTTCTCATCATCCCCTTTTGTCAACAGCATGAAAAAAAACATCATTTTTCAACTTCCTTCAGTTCTGAAGAAGAATCATATTGTAGTGGAAGCATTAACTCTTTCTCTTTCCACAGATG
>NC_057735.1:48058465-48080265 GCF_004010195.1 Chiloscyllium plagiosum
CTCTACTAAAGGCCTTCTTTGCACCTTAACAATCTAGACTCCCAAAAAATAGAATAGTCTTACTGCTCTAAAAACACTGCTCTAGGATAACTTAGTACCTGCATTTTATATTTTTAAAGTTTAATCAAGAGACAGATCTCAATAAAACATATAATCAAACAAAACCCACTCTACTCATTACTGAAGATTTACAGTAAAAAAAAAGGTCAGGTTACACTTTTAAAAAGACACTTAGCTGTTCCCCTGCTGAAGTCCCCACACAGGTATCTCAAACGGTCAGCTGCAATTTTTGCTGTTTGTTTATTTTTCTTAGAATAACTCCAATATCTAGAGATACTTGAAACTAACAGCGGAGGCAATCAGCTGTGAAGGTTCATTGATTGGTCAGACAGTTCTGCAGGTTCACTACTCACTTTTTTTCACCTCCCACATGGTACTTTCTTTATCTCACTTCGTCTTTTTTATAGTGCTATTGTTTTGATCTCTTTTTTAAGTTCCAAAATGATGGAAAGCTTACAAAACAATAATTACTTAACTGCTCCAAGAACTTGGGAAATCAGCTCCAACACTGAAAATAACTCAAAAATGGAGCAGCTCTTAAGCCACAACTTTTTCCAGTCCTCCATCTTGTCTTTTTTCCAATCCTCCATTTTGGATTGCATTAGGAGTGGTGGCTACAGTACACTACATTGAAATTATACAAGTAAGTCATTGTTTTAAATAGAAGTTGTGTCTGAGGCATAATAGTGAGGATAGTGAGGAGGTAAAAGTTCAAGTGACCACTCATAACATTGAGTTTTTAATCCCCTTACTGTTCAAGGCCTCAGACACATCTTCTATTTGAAGCAATTACTTATTTGTACTTATTTCAATCTAATCTACTGTACCTATCACTCATTTTGCAGTCTTCTCTATATTGGGAAAACCAAATGCAGACTAGGAAATGCCTCATGGAAACACTCCTTAAGAATAACCCCAACCTTCCAGTCATATGCGATTTCAACACACCTAGGAATTTTGCATTTCCTAGGCCTGCTGCAGCATTCCAGGGAAGTCCAACACATGCTGGAGGAGCAGCACTTCATTTTCTGCTTAGGCACCTTAAAGGTAAAGTTGCCATAGTGCTGCTCTCTCATTAGAGAATGACCGATGGGTGAGTTTTTGTCAGCATATGTCAGGCAAGAAGGGAGAGTGAGAAGTCAGGAACGTGATGGTAAGCTCAGCCAGTGTGGTAATTGAACTCATGCTATTGGCAGCATTCCAAGTTGCAAATCTTCTATCCAGCCAACTGAGACACTTTAGGCACTTCATAGCATTCAGGATTCAATATTGAGTTAATTAACTTCAGACCATGAAAATTATACTCAATGTTGCTTTCCACTACATGGGGTTTTAGTAGAGCTGACCTATTTTTTGTTATTAGCACCTACCATTAACACCTATCCTTCATCTACATCTCTCCCGTACTACCATTAGCATGCATGTTGCCTTTTGCTCTGTGCATCTTCACCACTTTCTCATCATCCCCTTTTGTCAACAGCATGAAAAAAAACATCATTTTTCAACTTCCTTCAGTTCTGAAGAAGAATCATATTGTAGTGGAAGCATTAACTCTTTCTCTTTCCACAGATGCTGCCAAACCTCCTGAGTTTCTCCAGCATTTCCCCTTTTTATTTCAGATCTCCACAATCTTTATTTAAACATAACAGATAATTGATTTATGTGTGCTGTGTTGTGTTATCGATGTTTGAGCATCGTGTAGCATGTTGCATAGCATTAACAGGGTTGTGTTTCAGCACTGTAAATGTTGTAAGTTAGAATAACTAACTAGTTTAGTTTGTATAGTGAGTGAATAGGTTGATTTTCATTATCTTTGTACCACAATGTATGTCATGTAGAAAGAAACTAAACATCCATAGGCAGTAAGCCATTCAGGAATTAGGAGCAATTCTTCACTCAGAGGTTTGTGAATCTGTGGAATTCTCTACCACAGAAAACTGTTGGGGCCAGTTTGTTAGGTATATTCAAGAGGTAGCTGGACTTGACCCTTGCAGCTAAAGGGATCAAGGAGTTTGGAGAGAAAACTGGAGTGGGATACTGAAATTGCTTGATCAGCCATGATCATATTGAATGGTGGTGCAGGCTCGAGGGGCGAAATGGCCTACTCCTGCACCTATTTGCTATGTTTATTCATCCAAGTCCTTACTGCGCAATGCTGTAAACTACAATGATGTATCACTTTCATTATCTTTTCTTTAAGTGAAGTTGATCAAGGGATAAATATTGGCCAAGAGAACAAAGAGAATTCCACAGTTTTTCTTCTTTGCATCCCCCTGAAAGAGATGTGCCTCCAAAGTAACATCTTATCTGAAGAACATCACCTCTGATGGTGTAGTACTCGATGAATACTAAACTGGAGTGTCTGAATATGATGGTCATGACACTAAAGTAACACATGAGCCAACAACGTTCTGACTTAAAGAAAGGAGCACTGCCACTGAGTCATGAATGAATCATTACATTCATGTTTCAAGTAGTGCATCTATTAGACATCATTCTCATGAAGAGTGTTTGAGTAGATTAGGCTTGTTCTGATTGAAGTTTAGAAGAATGACAGGTGAACTTATTGAAACATATAAGATTCTCGGGGAGATTGACAAACTAGATGCTGAGATGTTCTTTCTGCTTATGAAAGAGGCTAGGGCCAGGGGAAGAGGTCATGCATTTAAGACAGAGAGGATAGTCATTCCATGGAATTCTTTACCAAAGAAGGCTGTATAGGTCAGGTCATTAAATATAGTTGAGAGCGTGTTGCTGGAAAAGCACAGCAGGTCAGGCAGCATTTGAGGAGCAAGAAAATCGACATTTCGGGCTGCAGCCCTTCATCATTCTCTTCGGATACTGCCTGACCTGCTGTGCTTTTCCAGCAACACACTCTCAACTCTGATCTCCAGCATCTGCAGACCTCTCTGTCTCTCAGGTCATTAAATGTATATAAGGCAGAGACAGGTGAATTTTTAACTGTAAGGAATCAAGGGTTATAAGGATAAGATAGGAAAGTGGAGTTGATTGTCAGATCAACCATGATCTTATTGAATGGCTCGGCAGACTCGATGGGCTGAATGGCCTACTTCTGTTCCTACATCAAATGATGCCGTGGCAAAATGTGACTACATATTATTTCATTAAACCTCATTGTTTTGTTTGGCCATTTTACAAACGTAACATGCTGTAAATGGGGTGGCATGGTGCTCAGTGGTTAACATGCTGTCTCATAGCACTAGGGTCAAAAACACTAAATACTGGAATCCAAATTAGACAAGCAGAAGGCTGGAGGAGCACAGCAAACCAGGTCGCATCAGGAGGTGAAGAAATCAATCTTTTGGGTCTAACCCTTCTCCAGGAATAGAGATGGCAGTAGGGAGAGCTGCAGATAAAGGGGGAGAGAGGGGTTATGGATGGGGAGGGGGTCAGAATGGTGAGGTGGTGATAGGTAAATACAGGTAGTGGGTACAACCTGGTTGGTTGATGGGAGGAATGAATCCAGTTGATAGCTGGAGGGAAGGGTTGGTCGGAGGAATGGTAGGGAGGAGGAGGACCTGGAGAGGGAGTTGGGGAATGGGTGGGAATGTTATTTGAAATTGGAGAACTCAATGTTAGTCCTCTGGGCTATAGGCTTCCCAGGCAAAAGACAAAGTGTTCCTCCTCCAATTCACTGTGGCTACATAGTACCAAGGGCCTGGGTTTGATTCCAGCCTTGGATGACTGTGTGGAGTTTGCACATTTTTAGATTTGAATTTTATTTACTCGAGTACTACAGTACAGGAGCACAGTGAAAGTGCATAATGTCGCCGCACATAGTGCCATCTTAGGTACAAGGTAGTAAAAATAGAGAAGCAACATTTAAAATGTTAAGCATTACAGATAGACCTTCGCAGAATATGTAGAAGAATGAAGAAATAAAATAATATTAACATTAAAATCCTTCTTAATATAAACTAGAAAAGTAAACAAGAAAAAATAGAAAGTTCCACAGTGCTTAGCCATTCTGGGGCCCGATCTCCTCCACTTACCTCACTCTCCAGGAAACCTCAGCTGCCTATTCTCAATGTTGCTACTACAGCAGATATTGTGGACCACCCTCATTGCTCACTGTTCCTGTGTTGGGGCATGATGCCAAAGCCACTGCTGCTGCCACTGAAACTGCCACCTCTGACCTCCTCCTGCTGCTCTGGAACATGCCTGGGCAGGACCTGCTCACAACCTCCGATTGCCAGATATGAACTGGGTCCCATTCTCACTGTTGGACACCGCAGACACCAAGCTGAAAGACCACTAGATGTTGCCAAGACACCATCTTGGTGACACCACCAAAGACCACTTACTTCGAGCCGAGAGACTGCTGTGGGTCGCAAAGAGACCACCACAGGCCTCTGAAAGACTCCATCAAAGAAAGAGGAAAAGAAACACAGAAGAAAAAAAAAAGAAAGGAATGGACAAGCTTGACTGAAGCATCCTACTCTGCCACTGCCATCTTGAAGACATTCTCTCTGCGTCTGCGTGGGTTTCCTCTGGGTATTTCAGTTTTCTATTACTGTCCAAAGATACACAGGGTCGGTGAATGGGCATGCTAAATTGCCTACAGTGTCCAGGGATGTGCAGGCCAGGTGGATTTGCCATGGGAAATGCAAGATTACAGAGATAGGGTAGGGAGTTGGGTCTGAGTAGGATAGTCTTCAGAGGGTCAATGTGGACTCGATGGGCCAAATAGAATTCTATGATTCTAAACATTGACACCCATACTATACCGGTAATCGATTAGCCACTTTAAACATTCATTTCCTCCACCACTGGCGTACTATTGCTGCAATGTATAAATGTAACAAGATACAATATAGCATTTTTCAAAGTCTGCTTTGATAGCACCTTTACTATTGACTCAACAAGTGCATGTGCATTAAATGCCCACATTTGCAAGTTCTCCTTCAACTAATATACCATTCTGACTTGGAAATACTGCACATCGCTATTCTATCACTACTGTGGATTCAACGTCCTGATTAACCATTTAGCAGTTCTGGGGAGTACATTCACCACAAATGTTACAACACTTCAAGTGACTCAGCACCATCTTGTCAAGGGTAATTAGGGATAAGAAAGCTGCAACTCCAGATGATATAAAAGATTTCATGCTATTATCATTCATTGCATAAGTAGTGTATCATCATAAGTAAGACAAAGTATTTGTCAAGTCCATGTCATTGCTAATGAAAAGAATAATCAATTCAGTCACCAGAAAGGAACGGTTCTGCCTGCTTCTCTTTTTCCGCATGCACTTTCATTTCAAAGCAATTCATGATTTTTGGTTCAGAAAATTCAGTATGAAGCAGCATCAAACCACTTCATAGAACCAAAGGATGTGCACTGATAAAATATGAACCAGATTCAATATTGTCTTTAAAAACCCTTTACAATCATAAACAAAGTTCAAACATTGTCTTCGTTATAAGCTGTTAACAATTCAAGTATTCCCTTAAAATGTCACTCGCAGTGTTTTAAATAAAGGTCACATTCTTTGTCCTGTTTACAGTATTAGTGATTAAATGATCAGGTATGACGTGTGACCTCTGAGGTCAGATTTTAATGTAAACTTTGTCAGTGATTGGGACACCAAGGATAATATAAGGCAGATCAAGATGTGATGCAGATTGAGGATCAAGAATGAAATCTTGTAACTGGATTAATTCAGTTTTACTTAATTTGTATTTTTAAATATTTCTGTATTTGTTGAAGACCTGTTTGTGTCACACTGAAAAAATTCCTATTAGAATTCTGCACGGGTATGAGTAAGGTAGCACATTAGTTTCCTAAAATGGACAAAGGCCATAAATTTAATATCAATTAAAATATTGAACTCACAGAATAAATCATAAAATATACTAAATTAATGATGATGCCAGAACTGAGAGATTATATCTGAGAATAAATATTGACCAGGCTATGGTTCTTTTCTCCAGAATGAAGAAGACTGTGACAGTGACCTGACGGATTAATAATAACAATATTAAGGAAGTAATAGCAGAACATTTGAAAATCATAATCTAATCAAGCAGAATCAGCACTGCTTCATGAAAGGGAAATCGTGTTTGACTAATCAATTTTTGAGGAAGTCTCAACAAGAGTGGATAGAGGGGAACCTGTAGGGGTGTTGTACATGGACTTCTAAAAAGCATTCAACAAGGTACCCCACAAAAGGTTAAGTCGCAAGAGCTCATGGTGTTAAAGGTAATGTATTAATTGGAAGCACCTGTTGGACTATAATCTGGTGTTGTGTGATTTTTAACTTTGTACACCCCAGTCCAACACCGGCATCTCCAAATCATGTATTCACATGGATAGAAAATTGGCTCATGGGCAGGAAACAGCGAGTGGGGATAGATAGTTCTTACTCAAGTTGGCAATCCTTGACCAGTGGGGTTCCACAGGGATCAGTGCTGGGATAGCAACCTTTCACAATATATATTAATGAGTTGGAGGAAGGAAGATTGTACCTTTGCCAAATTTGCAGTCAATACAAAAAGCAGCCGGAATGGCAATTTGTGAGAGGGATACAAAGAGATTGCAGAGGGACATTGATAGATTAAATAAGTGAGCAAAAAGTTGGTAAATGGAGTATATGAGGGAAAATGCAAAGTTGTTCATTTTGGAAGGGTGAACAAAAAAACAGAATATTATTTAAATGGAGAAAAACAGCAGAAATTTGCAACACAAAGGGACTTGGGGATCCTGTGCATGAAACACACAAAGCTAGCACATCACAACAGGTCATCAGGAAGGTGAATGGAATATTGCCCCTTATTTCAAGGAGGTTGGAGTATAATAGGGAATGTAGATAACGGAATGTCCCTTCTAAATAAAATAACAGTTCTTTTGGAATACTAAAAGCAACATTGGCCAACTAAACAGCATGCTAGGAATACTGGCCAACTGAGAAGTGTACTGGGGATTGGATCAGACCAGATAGATATGCAAACGAGTTACGTTGATTGATTATGTTTAATAGGTGTTTTTCGAGACAGTGGAATCGAGATGTTTAACCAGGAGACTTGCTACATTCACTGTCAAAACTTAATGAGAGAGTATACAAGGTTTTGGGTGGAACGATAGATCTGAGTTTCAGTAGCATTGTTTTTGAGATGACATAAAGCTTTGGAAGGCTCAGTTTTTAGCTCTGCTGCCTCACAGTGCTAAGGACCTGGGTTCAATTCCACTGTCAGGTAAACTATTTGTGTGGAATTTGTACATTCTCCATATATCTGTGAGCTTCCTCCCACAGTCTAAAACTAAACAGGTTAGATGGGTTGGCCATGCTAAATTGTCCTGTGGTGGGTTGGCTCTGATGGAATGC
This sequence comes from Chiloscyllium plagiosum, assembly GCF_004010195.1. Lineage (NCBI taxonomy): Eukaryota > Metazoa > Chordata > Chondrichthyes > Orectolobiformes > Hemiscylliidae > Chiloscyllium > Chiloscyllium plagiosum. The sequence continues at coordinate 48,065,874 of NC_057735.1, forward strand.
TCTTTGGAGGGTCAGCCCAGGCTGAATGGTCTGCTTCCACGCTATGATAGAATCAGGTCAATCAATAGAGAAATTATACAATACTGTCTTTTGTAACACCCTTCCTTGGACAGAAACTCAATTTACATGGAGTAACTGAATTGTGTTAATCACATTGTTACATCAAACTGCTGTTACTAAATGATAGTAAGCGATTGTACTTGAGAATGAACTGGCTAACTATTTAAAAGAGGCTACTCAAATCAGAATGGGGCCTCACACATTCCAGAGACAATAACAGCACCAACAGGCAGGAACCTTGGGAGCAGGAATATCAGTCTCAACTTCAGCTTGGCCAGCTGTAATCAGGGCAGTATAAACTTCTATACCATCTTACACTGCCAAAGAAGATTTTAAAGCAGTGTAAAAACATAGGCGATGAAGAACTGTAAGGTTATTCCGTAAATCTTTGAAGGTGGCAGTGGAGTAGCGCAGCTGCCCTGGAACTCATCGACTCCTGTCGGCTTTCTTTCTCTTTCATTTATTCTCTTTACTTTTGCTATTTTTCTTAATTTTTATTTTTAAGCCTGGAGAGTGGTGGGTGAAGGAGGAGGCCTCCAACATCAACATCAGTAGCAGCAGCAGCAACACCATGACGAACCAGACATGTTTCCACACCAGCGTGGGGTCCCCTCGTTAGCAAGCAACAGGTCCCGGGGTGACACCCACAGCCCAGACTTGAAGGCTAGGCCAAGGCTCCAGGTCTGCAGCTAGACCCAGGCTCTTAAAGGTGGAGAAAGTCGGTCTCAGCCAGCATAGTGGTCTCCCGGAGTGGCGGCCTTGTCCCTGTTCGACATGTTGTCCCAGCATGAGGTGTTTTCCCCATGTGGATGTCTTCCCCGTCTTTGACATAGAGATATCCAGTGGCTCCAGCAGGCAGTCTCATCCATGAGTGGCAGTCTTAAGGACAGAGAACATAGAGCAGCACAGCACAGTACAGGCCCTTTGGCACTCGATGTTGTGCCGACCTTTTATCCTACTCTTAGATCAAACTAACTTACACACCCTATATTTTACTATCATCTATAGGCCAATGCAATAATTGCTAAATGTCCCTCCTGCATCTACCACCGCTGGCAATGCATTCCACGCATCCACCAATCTCTGTATAAAGAACCCACCTCTGACATCTCCCCTCAACCTTCCTTCAATCACCATAAAATTATGCCCTCTCGTGATAGCCAATACCATCCTTGGAAAAAGTCTCTGGCTATCCACTCTATCTATGTCTCTCATCATCTTGTACACCTCTATCAAGTCACCTCTCATCCTTCTTCACTCCAATAAGAGAAAAGCCCTAGCTCTCTCAGGAGAAAGTGAGGTCTGCAGATGCTGGAGATCAAAGTTGAAACTTTATTGCTGGAACAGCACAGCAGGCCAGGCAGCACCCAGGGAACAGGAGATTCGACGTTGCGGGCACAGGCCCTTCATCCTGAAGACGGGCCTGCGGCCGAAACTTCGAATCTCCTGATATTCCTGAAGAAGGGCCTGTGCCCGAAACGTCGAATCTCCTGTTCCCTGGATGCTGCCTGACCTGCTGTGCTGTTCCAGCAATAAAGTTTCAACCCTAGCTCTCTCAACCTTTCTTCACAAGACATGTCTCCAGTCCAGGCAGCAGCCTGGTAAATCTCAAGTGCACCGTCCCTAAAGCTTCCACATCCTTCCTATGATGAGCTGACCAGAACTGAACACAATATTCTAAGTGTGGTCTAACCAGGGGTCTACAGAGCTGCAGCATAACCTCATGGCTCTTAAACTCAATTTCCCCTGTTAATGAAAGGCAACACACCATATGCATTCTTAACAACCCTATGAACTTGGGTGGCAACTTTGAGGGATCTATGGACGTGGATCCCAAGATCCCTCTTTTCTTCCACACTGCCAAGAATTGTAGCTTTAACCCTGTAATCTGCATTCAAATTCAACTTTCCAAAATGAATCACTTCACACTTTTCCACGTTGAACTCCATCCATCACTTCTCAGCCCAGCTCTGCATCCTGTCAATGTCCTGTTGCAATCTCTACATTATCCACAACTCCACCAACCCATTGTGTCATCAGCAAACTTACTAACCCACCTTTCCACTTCCTCTCCAAGTCATTTCTAAAAATCACAAAAAGCAGAGGTCCCAGCACAGATTCCTGCAGAACACCACTGGTCACCGAGCTCCAGACTGAATACTATTATTATCCCCCCTTCTTCTATGGGCCAGCCAATTCTGTATCCAGACAGCCAAATTTCTCTATATCCCATGCCTCATTACTTTTTGAATGAGTCTACCATGGGGAACCTTATCCAACTCCTTGTTAAAGTCTATGTACACCACATTCACTGCTCTACCTTCATCAAGGTATTTTGTCACATCTTCAAACAATTCAATAAGGCTTGAGAGGCATGACCTGCTCATGACAAAGCTATGCTGACTATCTCTAATCTTCGGCGGAGGCTTCTGACCCAGTATTCCAGTAGCCAGGCATGGGGCTGTTATCCTGGCTGCATCTTCAAGAAATTGCATTGTCCCTTAATAGGCTTTCCCCGAGTCCAGGAGCTATTAACTGAACTGTGATGAACTTTGTCTTAATTTTGCTTTTTTTTATTGTTATGCATGACTTCTGTCATTGATGTGGTGCTGTGTTGGGGTGACTTATAAAACTTTTCACAGTATTTTTCATGTAAAAATGCACATGACAATAAATTTCTATTCTAATTAAAAGGAAAGATGGGTTTCACAGAATTACACATATTCATATTTTGTGTTTCAATTATAATAAACCAGGTCTCATTCCAAAACAAGTCCCACTAAGTAAGCATGTTAATCAGACACACATGAAAACAACACTTACAGGAAGTCTTATTGCAACTGTATAAGGTGCTGATGAGACCTCATCTGGAATGCCATGAGTAGTTTTGGTCACCTTACTTAAGGGAAGATATTATTTAATTGGAGAAAGTTCAGAGAAGATTCAGTTGGATGATCCCTGGTATGGAGGGAACAAAATCTCTACTCGCTACAGTTTAGAAGAATGAGAGGTGATATCATTGATACATTTAGGATTCCTCAAAGCCTGTCCACCACCTACAAGGCTCAAGTCAGGAGTGTAATGGAATACTCCCCATTTGATGGGATGAGCACAGCCCAATAACATTCAAGAAGCTTGACACCATCCAAGACAAAGCAGTCCGATTGATTAGCATTACATCCACAAGCATCCACTCCTTCCACCACTGATACTCAGTAGTAGTAGTGTGTACTATGTACAAGGTGCTCTGTAGAAATTCACCAAAGATTCTCAGGCAGCACATTCCAAAACTATGACCACTTCAATCTAGAAGGGCAAGGGCACCAGTATATGGGAACACCACCACCTTCAAGTTCCCCTCTAAGCCACTCCCCACCCTCATTTGAAAATATATCAACATTCCTACACTGTCGTTGGGTAAAAATCCTGGAATACCCTCCCTAATGATATTGTGGATCAACCCACAGCAAGTGAACTGCAGCGGTTCAAGAAGGCAGCTCACCACCACCGTCTCAAGGGCAACTAGGGACAGACAATAAATGCTGGCCCAGCCAGTGATGCCCACATCCCACAAATGAATAAATTAAATACATAAAAAGATTGAGTGTCAGGGATACTGACACTCTGTGCCTGACTCTGTATGAGGCAGTTATTTAGTCAAGGACTGTTCATCTGTAAATAAAGGTTGACTTGGTGATAGGATACCAGCCTCTGTGGAGTTACTTCACTAGGAGAATAATCCTTAATTCTTCTCAATTCCAGTGAATATAGTCCTACCCAATTTCGTCTTTTTTCGTATGTCACTCCTGCCATCCCAGGAATCAGACTGGTAAACCTTTGTTGCATTCACTTCATAGCCAGAATATCTATTCTCAGACAAGGAGCCTAAAACTGCACAGAGCATTCCAGGTATAGTCTTGCAAATGCCCTGTATAATTACAGTGATACATCCCTGTTCCTGTAGTCGAATCCTCTTGCTATGATGGCCAACATACAATTTGCCTTCTTTCTCATTTACTAGACCTGAGTGCTTACTCTCAGCAACCAGGGTACAAGGATACCCAAGTCATATTGCACTTGCCCCTTTCTCAATTTATCACCATTCAGATAATAATCTGCTCTGCTGTTTGCTACCAAATTGAATAACCTCATATTTATCCACATTATACATCAGCCATTCATTTGCCAACTCAGTCAACTTTTCCAAATCACAATAAAGCACATACGTACCCTCCTCACAGTTCACCCACCCACCCAGCTTTGTGTCACCTGAAAGCTTAGAGATATTACATATAGTTCCCTGATCTAAATCACTAATATATATTGTCATTAGTCATTAACTGTCAGTCAGAAAAGATCCATTTATTATAGAATCATAGATTCCCTACAGTATGGAAACAGGTCATTTGGCCCAAAAAGTCCACACTGACCCTCTGAAGAGTATCCCAAACAGAATCATTCCCCTACCCCTATTACTCTACATTTCTCCTGACTAATGTTCCTAGCCTACACATCCCTGAATACAATGGGCAATTTAGTATGGCCAATTCACCTAACCTGCACAACTTTGGGCTGTGAGGAAACCGGAGCACCTGGAGGAAACCGACGCAGACACAGGAGAATGTGTTTATTGCACTCTTCTTCCTTTTCTCACCAGCTCCCTAACAATGTCAGTACATTAACCCCAGTCCCATGCAGTTTCATTTTGCATGTTAATCTCTTATGTGAGACCTTTATTGAAAGCTTTGAAAGTCCAAGTAAACCACATACACAGGCTCTCCTTTATCAACTGTACCAGTTACATCTTCAAATAATGCCAGTAGATTTTTAATGCATGCTGACTCTGTCAAATCCTGTCACTGTTTTCCAAGTGCTTTGTTATTAAATGTTTTATAATGGACTCTAGCATTTTCCCCACATCCAATGTTCAGAACATTTACAGAGTCTGTATAATCTAGTGAGAGGCTACGAGAACAGGAGTCGGGATATCTTGCAGTGGCTGCTACCATAGTCACGGTCCAAGTCAAAGGCAGCATTCTGAGCCTAATACCTTATTCTATTCAGACTAAGATTCAGTGGAGTGTCACTAATGCCTGTACGAATGACATTCAAACCCGGGTCTCGTCAGCCAGGTGGGGTTTCAAGATATACCATTGGCAGCTATGTCTAACTGACATCAATAAACTGCACTATATCTGGAAGGCTCAATATCCGCCAAGCCATCAATAGCTGATGAGGGAGTTCAAACAAGTACAAAACTGTTGAGCTGATGGAAGAGGATCAGGGAGAAATATGGGTCCTCTGTTAGGTGGTTCATCATATGGAGAGATAGGTGAAACAACTCATCCTTTCCATTAGCATTAACTGTCATGTCTAGGTAGCAGTTCATGATAAAGCAGAACACCGACCACAGAAAAGATAACTGGCCTGTCCAGACAGCAGTGTTACTAGCCCAGGAAAGCTGCTGAACTTGATGACCAGTATTGAAGTTGTACTCTGGTTAAAACAAGGAACGTCTCTGCCACAGGATCGGATCCATGACTTCCAAGAGACCTCTAGAGGTTCTTGCAATGGATTTTATGGCCCTTGATCCCAGTAAAAACAAGACTGAGCAAGTTCTTCTACTCGTAGATTTCTTCACCAAGTTCACAGAGATCACTTGTGATCCTCACTTATAGGAGAAAGTGAGGACTGCAGATGCTGGAGATCAGAGCTTAATAATGTGTTGCTGGAAAAGCGCAGCAGGTCAGGCAGCATCAAAGGAACAGGAGAATCGACGTTTCAAGCATAAGCTCTTCTTCAGGAAAGGCTTATGCCCTGAAGAAGGGCTTATGCCCGAAACGTCGATTCTTCTATTCCTTTGATGCTGCCTGACCTTCTGCGCTTTTCCAGCATCCTCACTTATAGCTAAAGTATTAGTGCATGGTTGGTTTGATGTTTTTGTATTTCAATTTAGAGCTGTGCAAGGTCTATGGTGTTGCACCAGCACCACCCCCGTCATCCAAAGGGTAATGAACAGTGCGAAAGATTCAACTGTACTCTGCATGACTGTCTGCACACCTTGCCTCCTGAAAGTAAGCAAAAGTGGCCTGAATACCTCCCAATGCTGGTTTATGCTTGTAATAACACACCCCACACTTATCCATGGGCAACTTTCTGCATCCTCTCTTCTTTGAACAAGGCCAGACCCTTCCTATGGACCATCTCTTTGGACTCACTACACTTTCTGGTGAAGATGACCAGGTGAATGAGTGTGTAGTTGAACATCACATAAGGCTAAGCGAGGCATTCAAGATGAATCCTCAATGCTGTGAAACCAAGGGGTGCATCCAGTGTAAGCAGGTTTATTCTCATTATATAGGACGCGGAATCTGTAGTAATAAGTGCTGGCAATTATAGATTCCAGAACCTGGATGCCTTGCACAAATGCAAGTTTGAGGATGTCTTCTTGAAAAAAATGCTGGTTATTGTTCAAGGCCTACCATTTGCACAGATTGATGATGCAAGAAGAGAATGCTGCCACTAATGAGAACTTGAACATTTCACCATCACAGCACAATTGAACCTGCTAATCACACTTTGCAAACGGTCACTTTGTGCTGTGTAATTCCTGGGACACCAGATTTCAAGCAAAGAATCATGTAATGGATCCTACACTAGCAGGTACTGATGGTGAGGGAGGGCAGCTGCAGCAGTCAAATGGATCCTCACTGGAATAAAAGACTGCCTTTGGGAAAAAGACGGCTCATAGGAAGAAAGAGCAAACAGACAATGTAGTTCTCAATCCAATGCAAACCACAGGCTTCATTCCATGTGGATAATGTAAATACTTCCCTAGTTATTCTCAACTTCCCTCAGTGTTTGTAATGACCTGATGCCAGTGGAATAAAGAACCTATTGGAGAGGCCTACCCATGGTTAGCTTGGTTTTTTTTTCTCTATAATTATATGTGAAGATAGAGATATTTTTAATATCATTACTGAAGAGTTTTTAAATCACAGAGTAGAGCTGTGTTTACAGAACTTGTGGAGAGGCCTACATGTGGATGGCTCTGGAGTGAGTTTTTTTAAATCAGAATATTGAAGCTGTCTGCTGGACCACTTGAGGAATTTTTTTTAAAATTTGATTGTTCAGTTAAGTGGTCGATTTTGTTTAACGTTTATATGTTAGTTTTGTTGTTTTCTTATTTCTTGCACGCTTAATATTAATTCTTTGGTAAAGAAAGGTAGTTTATTTTGTAGAGAAGATGTTAGTGTAAGCTGCTTAATTTTAAACCTGATGTCATTGATTTATACAAGAGACACAGAGTTAGATGGCTAATAGATTTAGACATAAGCACACAGTAGGAACAAGTCAGACAGCTGTTTAATTGTAGATAGATGTGTGACTGTCAGGAAAGGTAAGAAGGTAGTTCAGAAGTATCCTGTGGCTATTCCACTCTCAAACAGATACTCAGTTTTCAGTAGTGCTGTAAAGGATAGCCTCTCAGAGGAAAATAGAAGAGGCAGTCAGATCTTAGGCACTAAGAATGAATCTTATGTTAGGTGGTGTTTGACTGAATTTAAAAGAATAATTGTTATAGGGAACTTTCCTGTCAAAGGCACTGACAGGAGATTCTGCAGCAGTGTGTGTGAATCTAGGACAGTATGTTGTTTTTCTAATGCCAGGATTAAAGGCATCTCAAAATGTTTGAAGCTTATTGGTAGGAATGACATAGTTAGGGAAAAGATTAAGGTTTTACAGAGTGAATATACGAGGTTAGGTAGAAGATTACAAAACAGAACCTCAAAAGTAGTAATCTCGGGCTTACTCCCAATGTCAAGCTCATTTGAGGGAAACAATAGAAGGATAAAGAAGATAAATTAATGGCTGAAGAGGTGGTGTAATGTTGAAGGATTCAGGTTCTTGGATCATTGGGATCTCTTCTGAGGACAGAAAAGATCTGTTCAGAAAGGATGGGTTTCATGTGCACTGGAAAAGAACCAATATCCTGGTGAGAAGATTTGCTAATTCTATTAAGGGAGACTATAAACTTTTTAAGCTGTGGGGGGGGGGGGGGATCCTAAGTAGTAGAGTAAGTAGAAAGATAAATGAGGATGGTTTTGAATCTGAAAAGAACAAGGTCATCAGAAATGAAAGACAAGAAGACAAGACTAAGTCAGAGTACAAAGTAATTCTGAAGAGTTAACTGCATTTATTTCAATGCAAAGGGTCTTAAGGTAAGGCTGATGAACTCAGGGCACAGTTGGAAAAATATGATTGGAACATCATTGTTACTATAGAAACTTGGCTGAGGATTGGACAGGACTGACAGCTCAATGTTTTGGATTTCAGGTGCTATATGAAGGATAGAAAAAGGGGCAAAATAGGAGAGGAAATGGTGTTTCTGATTAAGGAAAACATTACTGCTGTGACTCAAGAAGGCATTTCTGAAATATTGTCCATTAAATATATGAGTTGAAAGTAGAAATAAAAAAGGAATAATCACCTTGATGGGATTGTACTATAAACCCCACCAATAGTCAGAGGAAAATTGAGGAACAAATTTGAGGGTAGATCTCAAATATATGTAAGAATAAGATCGTAATAATAGATTATTTTATTTTTTTTCAAACATTAACTGGAACTACCACAGTGTTAAAGATTTGGATGGTGAAGAAAGTTGTTAAACAAATTCAATAAAAATTTCTTTATCACTATGTAAATGTTCCAACTAGAGAAGGTGCAAAACTAAACCTCCTCTTGGTATAAGACAGGGCAAGTGACTGAAGTGATAGTAAGGGAACACCTTGGGTTTGGTAATCATAATTGTATTTGTTTTAAAATAGTTATGGAATTGGATAAGCCTTCCATAAAAATTAAAGTTTGTAATTAGAGTAAAGTAAATTTTAATGACATAAGCCAAGCACTTTCAAAAGTTGATTGGAGTACAGTACATTGTTTGCAGTTAAAGAGATGTCTGATAAGTTGGAGGCCAGCAAATCTGTGATAATGAGAGCTCAGAGTCACTACACTCCTGTGAGACTGAAAGATAAGGCTGGTAGGATTAGAGAATATTGGATGAATAACGATATCGATGTTCTAGTCAAGAATAAAAATAATCATACCTTTGATATCGATACCTGGGTTCAAATGAATCTCTTGAACGATATAAAGAGTGTCGGGGCATTTTTAAGAGGGAGATCAGGAAGGCAGAGAGAAGGTATGAGATAGTCTGGGAAAATAAGGCTAAGAATAATCCAAAGAGAATGCACAAATACACTAAGAGCAAGACAGCAATTAGAGAAAGAGTAGGGCCCCTTAAACAGCAAAGTGGTTGTCTTTGTGTTAAGCCTCATGAGATGGGAGAGATATTAAATAAATATTTTGCATCAGTTTTATTATGGAGAAAGAAATGGAGGTTCGAGAACTCAGGGAAATAAACATTGATGTTTGAAAACAGTTCTCATTCAGAAGAGGAAGTGCTGGTGCAAAATATAAAGGTGGATAAAGTTCCAGGACCTGATTTAGTGTGTCGCAGGATGTTGTGGAAAGTTAGGGAGGAAATAGGAGGGCCCCTTAAAGAAACATATAACTACGGATGAGGTGCCGGATGACTGGAGATGGATAATGTTGTGCCTTTGTTTAAGAAGGGATATAAGGAGAAGTGTGGGAACTATAGACCTGTGAGCCTGACATCAGTGGTGGGTAAGTTGTTAGAGGTGATCCTGAAAGATAGGATTTATGTGCATTTGGAGAGGCAAGGAATGTTTAGGGATAGTAAGCATGGTTTTGTGTGAGGGAAATTGTGACTCACAACTTGATTGAGTCTTTCGTGAAAGTAACCAAGACGATTGATGAGGGCAAAGTGGTAGATATTGTTTACTTGGACATTAGTAAAGCATTTAACAAGGTTCCGCATGGTAGACTAATTAGTAAAGTTTGATCACATGGGATTCTGGGTGAGTTTGCCAATTGGATACAAAATTGGTTTAATGGCAAGCGATGGACAGTGTTGGTGGAAGGTTTTTTTTGGACTGAAGGTCTGTAACCAACAGTGTTTCTCAGGGATTCGCACTGGATCCACTCTTTTTGTCATTTATATAAATAATTTAGATGACTATGGAAGAAATGGTTAGTAAGTTTGCAGATCACACCAAAATTGATGGTATAGTGGACAGTGAAAATAGTTATCTAAGTTTACAAAGAAATCTTGATCAACTGGATCAATGGGATGAACAGTGGCAGATGGGGTTTAATTTGGATAAATGTGCGGTATTGCATTTTGGTAGAACAAGCAACGGCAAGACTTATATAATTAAAAGTAGGACCTTGGGTAGTGTTGTGGAATAGAGAGAGCTAGAATTTCAGGTACAGAATTCTTTGAGTTTTGCACCACGTATAGAGAGTGGTTAAAAAGGCATTTAACACACTTGTCTTCATGGCTCAGACCTTTGAGTATAGGAGTTGAAGTTATAAAAGATGTTGGTCATCTGGAGTACTGCATCCGGTTCTGGTCACACTGTTACAGGAAGGATACTGTTAAACTCGAGAGATACATAGGAGATTTACCAGGATGTTGTCAGGCATGGAGGGTTTGAGTTATCAGGAGAGGCTAGATTAAAAAAACTCAGAGAAAAGAAGAAATATATAGTCATGAGATTTAGAATCTCCTCAGCCGAGGGGAGTGACTCCAAGCTGACTGGCTCCAGCCAGTGGTACTGTGGGTTATTGTGTTTTTTATGTTCTTTTGTGGGGAACTGACTCTTGAACTGGTTGGCCACAGCCAGTGATCCAGTGGGCTGTTGTTTATTTGTCTTTGTGGGGAACTTGTTTTTGAGCCTGATGGTCACAGCTCGTGTGCCCTGGGTCCCTGGCTCTTAAGCTGCTGGCCATTGGGCTGTCTAGCCACAGCCAGTGTTCTCTGGGTACCTAGTTCTTGAGGTGGCTGGCAACAGCCAGTGACATTGTGGTGTTTTTTGTCTTTATTTTAGTGGGGAACTGGCTCATGAGCCAGCTAGCCACATCCAGTGAGCCCTGGTTTCCTGGCTGTTGAGCAGTGGGGCTTGTTTTGTGTGTACTTTTTCCTGGGGAACTAACTCTTGAACTGGTTGGCCACAACCAGTGAACCAGAGGCTCCAGACTCTTGAGCTGGCTGGCTACAGCCACTAAACTGGGGGTTCCTTTGATTCTTTTGTGGTGAACTGGCTCTTCAGCAACCTGGTCACAGCCAATGATATGGCGGGGTATTTTTATTTTAACAGACCTGTTTTTCCCCCCTTTTTGAGGAACTGACTTTAAGCTGGCTGCATTCTTTTCCCTTGGGAAACTGCCTTTTCAGCTGGCTAGTTGCAACCAGCGGTACTGTTATTTTAGAGAGTTTGTGGGAGTGGAAGAGGCAATTTTGCGATGGGACCTAGTCTTTGTTCCATGGTCAGCTGTTTGGACTGAACTTCTTACCTGCCCTGCCTCGATTCCTGGGCATGGACCGAACCTCCTTGGTGGGCCCGACCTTGTTGAGTAGGTCGATTCGTTGTATGGGAGCAGGGCCTCTGGGAGCTGATTGTAGCGATGGGAGAGGGGAGCCAGTGTGCGCACCTTCACGACGGTTAACATCTGCCATCAGAAGCAAGCCCTGCCGTTTGAGACCGATTGTGGTTTGGGAAGTGGATTCTGAGCCTACGTGTGTGTGCTGGGCTTTCATGTGCAGACCATGGGCAGGCTGAGCTTCCGCGTGTGGAACGTGATTTCGTATGTTAACAGTGTGTGTGGACTCTGTTTTCATGTGTGAACTGTGCTGTGTCTGTATATATGTCTGAGTCCCATGCACAGCTGGACGACCCATAACCCTGGGGAATGTTTGTTTATTTGTAAAATTTTGTACTACTGTTTCATATGACATGCATTTCCATACAATGCTCTATGTCAACATCTCTGCTCTTCGGCAATTGCCTTGATGCATAGTGACATGTAGACTATGTGTTGAGTTTGAGACACTGCAACTTTACATCAACTATGAATTTACTTTTTAAAATGTGATTTATGTTTCTATAGAATGTTTGATGTTAACGTCTTTGTTTTTCAGTGATTTTTTTGATAGTGATTAATAATTGAAAAAAAGGAGATTTAGAATCTCCTCAGTTCAGGGAACTGACTTCAATCTGGGTAGTCACAGTCAGTGTACCGTGCACAAGTAAATAAAGGTGAGGCGGTGACAGGAAAAAATATATAATCAGAAGATTTAGAACCTTCTCAGCTCAGGGGACTGACTCTGAACTGATGGCCACAACTGGTATACTGATGCATTAGTGAAATGAAGGGTGACTTGGTGATGGGACCCAGCCTCTGCACTGTTATTTCAGCATGTAGGCTCCAAGCTCTGCTTCTGTGTGTGGACCAGGCTTTTGTGGGAGGATCAAGCCTTCGTGTGTGGATTTGACAGCTCAGTGTGCACACTGAAAGCTCAGCATGCAGACCAAAAGCTTTGTGTGTGATATTATGTGAATTGAGCTTCAAATCTCCAGCTTCACTTGAATGCATGTAAAACAAACTGAAACAAGCACTTTTTTTTGAATAATTTGGACTGTCAAATGCACAAGGCTTGATTTTCTCTGTATAACTTGAATTGTATTTAATGGATTGTAAACTACTTTTAAAAATACATAGAATCTTCTCAGCCCAGAGGACTGAGTCTGAGCTGGCTGGCCACAGTCAATGTACTGTGCACAAGTAGATAATGGGTGACTTGGTGATGGGATACCGAACTGTGTGCAGTTATTTCAGTGGCAGCGGGGGAAAACAGGACATGCCTGAAGAACATTTGCTTGCAACAGCCATCTTGGGATTGAGGTAAACATTTCTGGCATCCTGATTTTATATGGGAAGCTTGACTCATTTGAGCCTGGAGTCAAAGACCGGACCTGGTATGGGAAAAGAATAGTTTCCAGGCAAATGACATTGGGGCATTGAAAAGCAACAAGTAATTCTTCTGACTATTTGTGGATTCACACCATTTTCGGTTAAAGAGGGCTTTACTTTTCCAGAGGCATCTTCCAATAATTGACGGAGTTGGTTATGGAATATTAAGACCCCAAACTTCCTCTAATTCTGAGACATGATCAGTTTTATTTGGCTGTTAGAGAATCGGGGGATTTCCATGTTAGGATTTTTGTTGAAATTGAGATGAGTGGCAGAGGCATGTGATTTTGGATTAACCCTGAATAAAATGCTGAGAGACTGTTTGGTATATGGGATTAATGACATTACCATGCAGAAGCACCTGCTAACTGAAGCCCAACTGGACTTCAAACAGACATTGCAACTGGCTTTGTCATTAGTAAAATCAGCAAGTGGCATCCTAGTGGAGATGGACTCCCTCACCTCTCTAAGGTTGGGGAACACCACCTGAGTATAGGCAATGGCAGAGCCTCACGGGCAGGGCATATCCTGATCAGAGGGATTCTAGGCCAGCCTATAGCAAAACTCCACAATAAAGCAGAGCCTCAACAAAGTGCTAAAAGGTTTCTTCAGGATCTGAGCCGGGGAGCCATTGTAGTTCCTGCCGGTACGCAGACTTGAGACAGCAAAGGAGCCTGACAATTGGGTTGGAACAATTGCATTCCTTAGTGTCATCCAAATTGGAACCGATTTAAAATTAATGTTTGATTAAATGGTCACCTAGTTCCTCCCATGGAGTCGATATCGGTGCAGCTGTATCTATGGTTGCAGAATCGGTCTTTTCACAAGATTTACTCAGAACTCCAACCCTTAAGTTTGCGCAAGACCTCAGCCAGACTGAGAACACACACTGGGAAACCATTGCAAATTAAGGATATGACTTTGGTTCCAGTTGCCTATGAGAAGCAGTTGGTGCAGTTACGACAGATGGTGGTAAAAGGTTCGGGCCCAAGCATATTGGGGTGGAATTGGTTGTGGAAAATTCGCCTAGGTTAGCTCAACGTTTTTCGATTAGAAAATGGCTGCCTAAGTGAAGTCCTAATGAAATACCCAGGAGTATTTCAGGAAGGGCTTGGGCACTATCAAAGGGACCAAAACCACTTTACATGTTGACCAAGAAGCAATTCCGAGACTTTGCAATGTCCACCTGGTGCCATTTGCCTTGTGGGCAAAAGTAGAAGTGGAAATCAGGAGGCTGGAGAGCAAAGGAATCATCAAACTGGTGCAGTTTGCAGAATGGGCGGCACCAGTCGTAAATTGTAAAGCATGACAGTTCAGTTTGCCTTTGTAGGGATTTTAAACAAACAGTAAACTGCTTCTTGCCGTTGGATAAAAACCAAATCTCTCACTCAAAGGACTTGTATGCAAAGATGTCGGGGATCCTGTCCTTTATGAA